>NC_039362.1:98845667-99145667 GCF_003573695.1 Papaver somniferum | reverse complement strand
TGCTCAATCATGACTTGTATAAATAGGTTTTCGACCTAATTCGACTAGGGGGGGACACAAGTGTTATCAACATAAGTATCCAGAAAAACACCAAGAACTGATAGCTTACATTCCGCAAGACAGTTCCATATTCTGATACAAGTCATAAAACAACCACACTTTCAAAATTCAATATTTTTGATCTCAACACCTTCTTCGCTTCCCTCCCTAAGATCAACCCTTCTCCTTCACTTTATGACCGAAACAAGTCTGGAACGACCATTTCTTGGTTTAGGACAGAATTGTACAGATTGATCTCTCGAATCTAAAGTACTCCCGTGCACTGCATTTGTTTAGGGTTTAGATTCGTTTCTCGGCGACACACCCAAATTTACCATTTCCAGCAGAATCAGTTTTTACCCCAAAACACTCCTCAATCGGAAACGGGAAGTTTAGAGCAGCCTCTCCAGTTTCCTGTTGCTGTGCAGGCGTCTTAGTCGCAACCTTTCGGGGTTGAGCTGTCTGCTGCGCAGGTGCCGCACGTTTGGGTTGTTATTCCGCAGTTGGAGATTTTCTCTTTCCTCCTTCACCCACCATGCTTACAGAGGGTTGAGTATTGTATTGTTTGTTGATGAGACGTTTGTTTCCTCAAGTCTCACATGAATCTTCTTTCCAGCAAGGCTGGTGCTGTTATAGATGACCACTTAACAGCTTCATGGAGTTCAGAGAATGTTTGGAAGTACATGTTCTCCAGTAAAGCGCGATAGACATTTACCATGTCGTTAATACATAACTCCACCAATTGTTGTTCAATCACATTTGGATCGTGACTGTAAGGACCCTCAAGCTCGTCAACGCAATTAGACCAGTTAAGAGACGACTCAGCCGCTAATGACTCGATTAATTAGAGATAAACCTTAATCAATAGAGATTAATCTAACTTTAATTTAGAATCGAAACTAGTATCATTGAATAGGTCTCGAACATTTACGTGGAATAACTACTCGAACGTGTCAATCGGATACCAGACGAAGAAGTAATCATCGGAAAGTATGAAGGGAAAAATAGTTTTTTCATAATTTAGATCAACCTGGCTGCCCATATCAATTGGATGGGTTCCTTTATCTTTTTGGTCTGCTTTATCTCAATCGAGAGGATAAACTCTCATTATCTTTTATTTTTCTTCATTCTTCTTTCTCCATCTCATTTCTTTTTTTTCATTCTCTTCTTCTGTGAGAGAGTTTTGTGAGTTTTGAGTGAGAATTGATTGATGAAATCATCCGTTGATAATGTAGAAGATAGTAGGATCGTTATTTATGAAGCATAACAGCTAGGGTTGAATCTGGGAGTATCAAATTAGGGTTATAGAGTTGATTTAGGTTCTGAAGATTTAAGAGATGAAATTAGAGCTATGGTTGGATGAAGAATCATGGGTTTAGGTTCAATTGAAGTTCTGAACTTTTCTTGGAAATGAACTGAGAGCTAGGGTTTCTGAATCTGGTTTCGAGATTCGATTGAAGATGAATTAAGAAGATGAATTTGATGTTTTAGGAGGGTGATTTGAGATGGGTATTAAGGGATTAAACGAATTAGGGTTTAAAATTGAAGAATAACTCGAAATGGATAATTAGGGTTTGAGTAGAGATTCAAAAACTCAAGATGAAGTGGATTGAAGCTGAGTTGTACTAGTAGTGAATACTTAATTGATCTAAGAGATTAGGGTTATCTGAGGTAATCCTTTATTCTATCAATAGGATTGAATTTCAGTTATTATGTTGTGTTATCAGAATTTGAGTATGTATTGAATTAGACTTGAATGTGAAGAATAAGAGAATTCGTAGAACTGTTATTGGAGTATTTGTAGTAGCAGGTGGAGAACATGGTGAAGCTAAGAAAGGTTATTGTGTTTTAATTGAATTGTAGATGTATCTGGTAGATATGGAGTTTGGTTGTAGAATTGTTTATGTGGATGATTTGGTAATATAATAAGAGAATAGTTTTGGTGAAGTAAGCTGTTGGATGTTGTTGTAATAGAATAGGAGGTATCACAGTGCATTGTTAATGTTGAAACTGTAATAGTGGTGATGATATGAGTTGAACATAAATGAGGGAGTTGGTATGTTGCAGGTGTAAGAGTATTGAAATGATGCAAGAATTAAGTTGGTTTTAAAATGGATAATAAAGCTGAGGTGCAGAGTTACTTGAACTGAGTGTGTATATTAGAACTAGAACTGCAGTGAAGATATGGATGTATAGGTGGTGGATTAGTTTGTTGAAAGTAACTGATACTGCTTGTGGTAATGGATTTGTTTATGCGGAGGGTGGAATTCATTTAGAAGTGAAGTGTAATCAAATGAGAATTGTAGTTGAGGTTTGGGTGTTGTTTGAGTTGAAGCTTTGTGGATATTGCAGCTACTACATTTGTAGGTAAGCTAGACTTGTATTTGTAGTTAAAGTATGAAGTTTAGCTGAATTGAATATGTTAGTGTTGTAATGGGAGTTTTAGATGTTTTTTAGATTAAATTAAAATAGTAATAGAGTAGAAGATGTATTTGATTTTTCGTGTGTTGCACAATGTTTGTGCATTAGTATTCTTTGGCAAGAACGATTGCTCTGTACTGTACTAAGGTTTTAGCCTTGTGCCTTTCAGCCTAGTCAGGTATCTGACTCTAGCTGACTTAGTCGATCTGACTGAATCTTGTGCTGACTTAGTGGACCTTGACCGATTTTAGTTTGACTCGTTGACCAGTTATCCTTTGATTTGACCTTGGACTTTGATTATAGATGTTGATTGTTAGTTGACCTGTAACCGTCAGTTTGACCGTTAGTTGACTCAGATGAATTGGATCAGGCCTTGTGTTAATGAGCCGAGTTTAGTGGACTTGGGATTAGGTTTAGTTTTCCTATTTTGATGGTTTGGACCCTTTGTGGTCCTAATTAGATTTTGATTCCTTCTCCGAAGTTGTGGATATTTATAAGACTTACCTAATGGAATTTTGAATCAACTTAATTGAATTAGTAGACCTTTGGATATGCTAAAGATAGATAGTAAAAAGGTGTAGAACCATAAATGGGCTTATAACCATTAGATAGTTCACTTAGCCTAATACCAGAGTTTTGTATAGAATTATGTATGATTCTTGTATGAGCCTTTTGACTAAATTCTTATATTGCTTGTGTGATTAACAATTAGTCTTTATTAACAACGATCGATTCAGAGGATGAACCATTAGATTGAGGATTTCGAGGTAGGCGAGGCTCATCATCAAAAGAGGTAGGAGCTCTGTAACCTTCTTGTAATCATTGAGCTTACTTTCTATTTGTGAGCATGATGTGCTTTTACTATTTGAAAGAGTGTATATTGTGATCGCATATATACGATGATTGGTTTGGATATAATTGTGTGTGCTATAATATGCGCGTTTGATTTTCCCGTGAAGAGTGTCCATGTATCCCCACGGCTCCTAGCTAAGTTAAGTCAGGCGGTAAGTCATCCGTCGGAAATAGTATTAATAGGGCGGTAAGTCATCCGTCTGAATATTATTATAACTATTTTATTTAGTAGGGCGGTGAGTCATCCGTTTGAATATTAATGCTTATTAAGATAGTAGGGAGGTAAGTCATCCGTCGGCAATAATATCAGTAGGGCGATAAGTCATCCGTTTGATTATTATTATATACTATTTAAAATTTGAAAAATCACTCATGTGCATATTATGCTTGTTTGTATAACTTTCTGATCTTGATGGTAATATTCTGAATCATGGTTTGTATGGGCACTCTGTGTGGGCGATGTTATTATTACTGATTAGGGTGGATCTCGCGTCGTCTTCTCCAATGTGTTTGGCGAGGTTAAAGTGACACTTGCTTCGTGTTGCATACATTTCTAAATAATTTGTTTTTTTTGTGTTTCTTTCAATTTATGTAATTATTTTAGAACAGTGAGGCATGTTAGTGATTACTTGAGAGTTACGTGTTTTCATTGAGCACCCTTTTGGGATGATGTGCTAACTCGTTCCCACTTCATTTTTAGTTACTTGAAGAAATGGTGCACGTGAAAATACCCATTTTCGTAGTTTAAAGCGTAACCGAATTATGTCACATTTATGTACCTTTTGTATATGAGTATTTTTTTATTATAAGACAACATACTAATATATTAATATCATTTGACAATTCTTCATTTATAAAATATCAGAGTGTTGGGTTTAAGTTTGGTTTTAGTTCACTTTATGTAATTAAGATTCTTAAAATCGTTAATCTGGAATTGATTCTTCAATTAGGTTGAAATTCTATTAGCTAAGAAGATTTAGTAATTGGGGCATCACAACTTGGTATTAGAGCTCACCATTAGATCTTACATGAGAAAAGATAGAAATAGACAGTGCCAGTTAGTGAACTAGATTGGTTTAGGACTAGGTTGGGTTGGGATATAAATCTTAATTTACTTTAAAAAAAGCCAATAATTAAAAGATTTTTGAATTAATTGATGGATTGATTTATATAACATGCTAGATTGCTTTTTTTTTTGTGTATGTATGTTATTCTTATGAATTATGAAGTGAAAATTGTAGGTTGAAACCAGTTACATTATAGTTAGAAATTTAAATAGACAATCAAAGATTAATTAGTCTCAATTGATTGACACTTAGACAATCCAGCACTGTGGAATAGTGAGGCTTGTAGTACTTGTGTGTTCTTGTGATACTTGTTACATAGTTAGGCATTGTCAGGAGTCGCGAACCTAGACAGGGTGATTACATTCTTGTATTGCTAGACATAGAAGGAAAACTTGCTTCTATTAGTGAAGTGATAGATCCCAAATTTTACCTAGAAACTAATATAGTGTCTTATCTCGTAACTAGAACCATTAATATAATGAAATAGAAATTAGTCTATTGAACCTAGAGCCACAAATTTTAGTTGTAGAAAGCCATATAGGTTTGTGTTTCATTTCATGTTGTTGTGAACTCATTTAAATGAGTTGAGTTTCCACGCGTTTGTAAGTATGAGCAATACTTGCATTTGGTTGAGAGATAGTATTTCTCTATAAGGTGGGAAATTTTGAAGACCAGAAGGGCGATTCGATTTTCGAGGACGAAAATGAATAAGGTGGGGAGAATGTAAGGACCCTCATGCCCGTCAACGCAATTAGACCAGTCAAGAGACGACTCAGCCGCTAATGACTCGATTAATTATATATGAACCTTAATCAATAAAGATTGATCTAACGGTAATTTAGAATCAAAACTAGTATTATTGAATAGGTATCGAACAGTTACGTGGAATAGACTACTCGAACGTGTCAACTGGATACCAAACGAAGAAGTAATCATCAGATAAGTATGAAGGGAAAAATAGGCTTTTCATAATTTAGATCGACCTGGCTTCCCATATCAATTGGATGGGTGCCTTTATCTTTTTGGTCGGCCTTATCTCAATCGAGAGGATAAACTCTCATTATCTTTTCTTTTTCTTCATTCTTCTTTCTCCTTCTCGTTTCTTTTTTTCCCTTCTCTTCTTCTGTGAGAGAGTTTTATGAGTTTTGAGTCAGAATTGATTGATGAAATCATTTGTTGATAATGTAGAAGATAGTAGGATCGTTAGTTATGAAGAAGAACAGTTAGGGTTGAATCTGGGAGTATCAAATTAGGGTTATAGAGTTGATTTAGGTTCTGAAGATTTAAGAGATGAAATTAGAGCTATGGTTGGATGAAGAATCATGGGTTTAGGTTCAATTGAAGTTCTGAACTTGTCTTGGAAATGAACTGAGAGCTAGGGTTTCTGAATATGGTTTCGAGATTCGATTGAAGATGAATTTGATGTTTTAGGAGGGTGATTTGAGACGGGTATTAAGGGATTAAACGAATTAGGGTTTAGAATTGAAGAATAACTCGAAATGGATAATTAGGGTTTGAGCAGAGATTCAGAAACTCAAGATGAAGTGGATTGAAGCTGAGCTATGCTAGCAGTGAATACTGAATTGATCTAAGAGATTAGGGTTATCTGAGGTAATCCTTTATCCTATCAATTGGATTGAATTTCAGTTATTATGTTGTGTTATCAGAATTTGAGTATGTATTGAATTAGACTTGAATGTGAAGAATAAGAGAATCCGTAGAACTGTTATTGGAGTATTTGTAGTAGAAGGTGGAGAACATAGTGAAGATAAGAAAGGTGATTGTTTTTTAATTAAATTGTAGATGTATCTAGTGGAGATGGAGTTTAGTTTGTTGTATTGAATTTCAGAGAATTGTTTATGTGGATGATTTGGTAATCAAATAAGAGAATAGTTTTGGTGAAGTAAGCTGTTGGATGTTACTGTAATAGACTAAGAGGTATCACAGTGCATTGTTAATGTTGAAAGTGTAATAGTGGTGATGATATGAGTTGAACATAAATGAGGGAGTTGGTATGTTGCAGGTGTAAAAGTATTGAAATGATGCAAGAATTTAGCTGGTTTTAGAATGGATAATGAAGCTAAGGTGCAAAGTTACTTGAACTGAGTGTGTATATTGGAACTAGAACTGCAGTGAAGATATGGATGTATAGGTGGTGGATTAGTTTGTTGAAAGTAAATGATACTGCTTTTGGTGATGGGTTTGTTTATGCTGAGGGTGAAATTCAGTTAGAAGTGAAGTGTAATCAAATGGGAATTGAAGTTGAGGTTTGGGTGTTGTTTGAGTTTAAGCTTTGTGGATATTACAGCTACTGCATTTGTATGTAATCTAGACTTGTATTTGTAGTTAAAGTATGAAGTTCAGCTGAATTGAGTATGTTAGTGTTGTAACGGGAGTTTTAGATGTTGTTTAGATTAAATTGAAATGGTAATAGAGTAGAAGTTGTATTTGAGTTTTGGTGTGTGTTGCACAATGTTTGTGCAATAGTATTCTTTGGCCTGAATGATGGCTCTGGCCTTACTAAGGTTTTGGCCTGTGCCTTTCAGCCTAGTCAGGTATCTGACTCTAGCTGACTTACTCGATCTAACTGAATTAATCCTGTGCTAACTCAGTAGACCTTGATAGATTCTAGTTTGACTCGTTGACCAATTATCCTTTGACTTGACCTTGGAATTTGATTATAGACATTGACTGTTAGTTGACCTGTAACTGTCAGTTTGACCGTTAGTTGACTAAGATGAATTGGATCATGCCTTGTGTTAATGGGCCGAGTTTAGAGGATTTGGACTTAGGTTTAGTTTTCCTATTTTGATGGTTTGGACCCTTTGTGGTCCTAATTAGCTTTTGATTACTTCTCCGAAGTTGTGGATATTTATAAGACTTACCTAATGGACTTTTGAATCAACTCAATTGAATTTGTAGACCTTTGGATATGCTAAAGATAGATAGTAAAAAGGTGTAGAACCATAAATGGGCTTAGAACCATTAGATAGTTAACTTAGCCTAATACCAGAGTTTTGTATAGAATTATGTATGATTCTTGTATGAGCCTTTTGAATAAATTCTTAGAGTTCTTGTGTTATTAATAGTTACTCTTTATCAACAACGATCGATTCAAAGGATAAACCATTGGATTGAGGATTTCGAGGTAGGCGTGGCTCGTCATCAAAAGAGGTGGGAACTCTGTAAACTTCTTGTAATCATTGATCTTACTTTCTATTTGCGAGCATGATGTGATTTTACTATTTGAAAGAGTGTATATTGTGATCGCATATATACGATGATTGCTTTGGATATAATTGTGTGTGTTATAATATGTGATGTGTGATATTCCCGCGAAGAGTGTCCGTGTATCCCCACGGCTCCTAGCTAAGTTAAGTAGGGCGGTAAGTCATCCGTCGACAATAGTATTAATAGGGCGGTAAGTCATCCGTCTGAATATTATTATAACTATTTCATTTAGTAGGGCGTTAAGTCATCCGTTTAAATATTAATGCTTATTAAGATAGTAGGGAGGTAAGTCATCCGTCGGCAATAATATTAGTAGGGTGGTAAGTCATCCGTTTGATTATTATTATATACTATTTAAAATTGGGAAAATCACTCGTGTGCATATTATACTTGTTTGTATAATTTTTTGATCTTGATGTTAATATTCTGAATCATGGTATGTATGGGCACTCTGTGTGGACGATGTTATTATTATTGATTAGGGTTGCTGTCGCGTCGTTTTCTCCAATGAGTTTGGCGAGGTTAGAGCGACACTTGCTTCGTGTTGCATAAATTTCTAAATAATTAGTTTCTTTTTGTTTCTTTCAATTTCTGTAATTTTTTTAGAACAATGAGGCATGTTAGTGATTACTTGAGAGTTACATGTTTTCATTGAGCACCCTTTTGGGACGATGTGCTCACTCGTTCCTACTTCAGTTTCAGTTACTTGAAGAAATGGTGCACGTGAAGATACCCATTTTCGTAGTTTAAAGCGTAAACGAATTACGTCACATTTATGTACCTTTTGTATATGAGTATTCTTTTTTATTATAAGACAACATACCAATATATTAATATCATTTGGCAGTTCTTCATTTATAAATATCAGAGTGTTGGGTTTAAGTTTGGTTTTAGTTTACTTTATGTAATTAAGATTCATAAAATCGTTAATCTGGAATTGACTCTTCAATTAGGTTGAAATCCTATTAGCTAAGAAGGTTTAGTAATTGGGGCGTCACAGTGACAATCCAGCGCCTGAATTCTGAATCTCTTGACATAATCATTTGGATGCTCATTGTTCCGCTGAAACATTCTTCCCAAGTCTGACAGAGTTATTTGCCCAGACACAAAGAAATATTTCTTGTAGAAAGAGGTAACCATCTCACACCAATTGGCTATGCTGTTTGGTGCTATGTTGTTGTACCAGGTGTATGCTCTCCCAGTAAGTGATTTTGAAAACTCTTTCAGGCGAAGGACGTGATTGTATTCATGCTCTCCTAACGATTCCATAAAACGAGAGATGTGTTCACGCGCGTTAACAGTACCGTCAAAAAAGGCAAATTGTGGAGAAGAATATCCTCTCGGAAGAGGAACTCTTTGACCATCAGGAGGATAAGGATATTGATACTGATGCATGGACGCCGGGTTTTCTCTGACTCGATTTTGGAGAAGTCGTTCCAGATACTCACGTGTGATAAATTGGATTGTTGATTCCTTTCTGATGGATGTTCAGGAGCAACGCGAGCCTCTTAATCTATAAAGGAACGCCCGGTCTAAGTGCTTGCGCCAGTAGTCATGAAAGCGTTCCTTGTATGCTCCACTTGAGGCTGACGTGGCTCTGGTGGTAGCTGCTCGGTTAGTGTCTTGAGGAATGTGAGCACTTCTTTCTGAGTTATAGCCATGTATGTTTGATCTTTATCAAGGACTTATTGTCTCTCCATTAAATCAACAATGGTAATAGGGGGTTGTCTTCCTATGGCTCCTCCAGTCTCCCGTCCTGACGGAGGAATGGCAGTAGCTCTGGTAATGATTGGAGGTGTCACGCTCGAAGAAACATTGGGAAGGGTAGCAGCGGCTCTGGCTCTAGTGATAGGAGGTGTCGCACCGGAGGGAATGTTTCCTGCGCCACTGGTGCTGGTGGTAGAGGATGTAACACCACGAGATGCATCGACTGTGCTGGCAGATGGTACATTGGTGTCAGCAGCAAGAATATTGACACCGAGAGTGTTGTCAGCGCTAGTAGTATCCGGATTAGTTATCGATCCATACCTAAGATCCACTATTTTGAAATTTAGGAAATTGAAATGAAAATTGAGAAATTGACTTCGCAACTGAGAGACTAATCTCCCACTGTGATCACTAATTTGTAGTAGGGAAAAAACTGATTCTGCTGAAAATGGTAAATTGGGTGTGCCGCCGAGAAACGAATCTAAACCCTAAACAAATGTACTTCACATGATTACTTTAGATTTGAGAGATCAATCTGTACAATTCTGGCCTAAACCAAGAAATGGCCGTTCCAGTCTTGCTTCGGTCACAAAATGAAGGAGAATGTTTGATCTTAGGGAGGGAAGCGAAGAAGGTTTTGAGATCAGAATGATGAACTATGAAGGTGTTGCTTTTTTATGACTTGTATCCGAATGTGGAACTTGCTTGAGGAATGTAAGCTAATCTCTTGGTGTTTTCTGGATACTTGTGTTGATGACACTGTTGTCTTTGAAATAGATTGAAAATCTATTTATACAAGTCATAGCCGAACCCCCTGATCTCATAGGAAGTAGAAATAGTTGAGTGATGGAGAAGTGGGGATCATGTAAAATGGTGAAAACCACGTCCCTATTATGAGGGGAATACTGGTTAGTTTTATTCCCACTACTTCTCTACCATCACTAACTGACTGCCTTTCCTAACACTTTCTTATAATGGGCGTGTTTCACACCCCATGCTGTAGACCGCCAGACCAATAGCCTGATGAATATCCCCCAGTTTGTGACATGTTCGATGTCTCGAGTATTTTGTAGAAAAACATGTAGCAAGTTGCTGAGTGGGTCTTGCTTGCAAGACCTAATTATTTTGACCAATCACGCGCAAGCTATGCGGCGGGCGGTCATATGTTACAAATCAAGTTGTGAGACATTCCGCAAGAAATATCATGTAATGCTCTAAGGTTAAATAATTAAGTTATTTGTGAAATCAATATTTATAAAATATCGATTGTAATCGATGCATATAAAGCATCGCTTTTAAGAAAGCAGCTCAAAATAATCGATGTATATGAAACATCGTTGTATAGAGCCTGTCTTGGTTGGTCGTGGAACTTAATGTCTTAAAAGGAGCGAACCGACCATCTTTGGGGCAGCTTCCAGGAGCCGTTCGAGCAGGCCAAGGGAAAGTTGATCAACCCTTGTGGAAGAGGGGCGGCTGGAGATCACTATGGCACCTCATTGGTCGCCCAGAATTGGATCTAAGCCGGTCAATTTGGCTAGCAAAGTTGGACGGACAAGATGATTTGCGGCAGTAATCGGTTGCCGTTGAATTTATTAATACTTTTGTAAGCAGCGCGACTAGCCTACTTTGAGCAACTGCCAGGAATTATACGTGTGGGTTGACGATGGGCTGATTGGTTCAAATAGGAGAGGGGCGGCCAATGATCATGACGGCATCTCATTGGTTCCCCGAAATCATATCTAGGCCAGTCAATTCGGCTGGCGAAGTTAGATGACCGAGATTTCTTTGCGGCAGTTATGTGCTGCCGTTGGTCGACCTTGAGGCTTTTAAAGACGTGTGGCCAACCTACTTTGAGCTAACGGTTTTAGGCGTTAGCTGCAGACTGGGAGCAATTTGATTGGCCAAGGCTAAAGGCGAGTCGCCGGTAAGCATGCCGAAATTCCATTGGACGCCCAAAATTGGATTTGGGCCGGTCAATTTGGCTATCCAAGTTGGATGGCTGAGACCGTTTTGCGACAGTAATGTGTTGCCGCTAATGAAAAAGTGGGGGTCTAACAACCTCACCCAATAATTCGCTTAGAAATTTGTATGGACTAACTCCAATACACTTTTAAGAGAATCAACTAGACAGTCAGACTCGATCTTAATAAAAAGTATATCAAGGAGTTATATCTCAATTTCTCAATTCAATACTTACTCAAGCAAATAGAAATCTACGAGTCTAATTGAATACAAGAGAAATTAACTTGAACGGTACCAGAAATTAACTTGAACGGTACCAAAGACCAATGTTCAAGTATCAATCAATTTCAATCAACAACTAAAGGTTGGATTTACCAATTGATCGATTCAACGCACAACCTGTGATATTTCAATTATATAACAAAATATAACGCGGAAAAAAAACACAGATACCAGAAGTTTTGTTAACGAGGAAACCGAAAATTTAGAAAAACCCCGGGACCTAGTCCAGATGGACACACAATGTATTAAGACACTACAGACACTAGCCTACTACAAACTAACTTCGGTCTGGACTGTAGTTGAACCCCAATCAATCTCACACTGATCCAAGGTACAGTTGCGCTCCTTACGTCTCTGATTCTAGCAGGATACTACGCACTTAATTCCCTAGATGATCTCACCCACAACTAAGAGTTGCTACGACCCAAAGTCGGAGACTTTAATAAACAAATCTGTATCGCATAGAAAAGTCTACAGGAATAGATAAATCTGTCTCCCACAGAAATACCTACGAGTTTTTGTTCCGTCTTTTGATAAATCAAGGTGAACAGGAACCAATTGATATACCGGACTTATATTCCCGAAGAACAACCTATAAATATCAATCACCTCACAATAATATTAATCGACTAGCGAAACAAGATATTGCGGAATCACAAACGATGAGACGAAGATGTTTGTGACTACTTTTCCCTTCTTGCCTATTGGAGAAATTAATCTCGAGCCAATTTTACAATTTTACTCAATATGATAGAAACATCAAGATCAGATCACGCAACTACAGAGAAAATAGTTGGGTCTGGCTTCACAATCCCAATGAAGTCTTCAGGTCGTTAACCTACAGGGTCTCGATAGAAACCTAAGGTTAAAGGAGAATTGACTCTAGCTTATACAACTAGTATCACACAGGAGGTGTGGGGATTAGGTTAGCCAGTTGCTAGAGTTCTCCTTTATATAGTCTTCAAATCAGGGTTTGCAATCAATGCTACCTTGGTAACAAAGCATTCAATATTCACCGTTAGATGAAAAACCTGATTAGATTCAAGCTAATATCTTTCAACCGTTAGATCGAATATTATCTTGTTATACGCAAATGAAATGCACGTTCATTTAGGTTTGTGTAAACGTACCTAAACGCGTACACCTAGTTGGTTCAACATTAGCTAACCAAATGGTTAGCCATATGAACACTTTCATATCAACCATATTCATCTTCAGCATAACTAGTTCAAATGATTCAAAAGAACTAGTTATAAAGTTTTTCAATTGCTTAGATATTATAGGAGTATACAAGAAACAGTCGAAGCAAAATCGGTTTTGATTCACTCGAATCGATTCATGAACATTATAGCCACGGTTTGCAAATTCCATTCCTTATTATAGAAATGTTTTAGTTCATGAAAAAACCAATTTTAGAAAGTAACACACTTAAGTATGTGTACAGGTATGCGTACTTAAGTAACCGGATTTGAGTTTGTATTGGTTTTCAAACTCAGCAGAAATTCACGGACGTGAACTTTCCGCTAGTATGCGTACGGGTACGCATACTTTGGTAACCGGATTGAGTTGGTTTTGAATTCCAAACTCAGCAGAAATTCACGGTCGTGAACTTCCGCCAGTATGCGTACGGGTACGCATACTTATCCAGTCTCCATCAACCATTTAGTACACACACAAGTATGCATACATTTGGTTCCCGGTTTTGGATTTATACACTAATGTGCGAACACACTATATGTTTATATCCAAAGATGGTTACATATTCTAAACTCTCATTTTAATCATTAAAACATTCTTAGAGGATGTTATATAGAGGTCATTCACACTCCATTTTTCACCAAAGCGATTTTCAAGAGATTGAAATAAGCAACATGACTTTCGTCACTTGTAAAAATGAACTTGGCCAAAGCGAAAGCTTACCAACACATATTTCGAGAAATAGATAAGCGAGATAAACTCGGCTCGAAATAGCAATTGTGTATAATCGAAGTCTACATAGCAATACGACTTTTGTTTCAAGATAGGATATATAGTAGATAGACTTTTGAGTGATAGATAAGTTCAAGTCTTCACATACCTTTTAGTCGATGAAGTTCCACCAGTTCCTTGAGTAGTTCTTCGTCTTTGCATGATGAACGTTGTGGAATCTAGAGCTCAATTACACTTTCTATCCTAGTCCGAGACTTAGCTATAAGTAGACTAGAAATCAAGACTTATAGTTTTGACAACTAAACTTGACAAACAAGCTTGAGATAGCAACGCTTGCGAGTTCGGCCGAGCAGTGCTCTAACAATCCCCCCCTTTGTCAATTTTAGTGACAAAACTATCAATACATATAGAATACAAAATAAGTAAACTTTGCAGCTTCTCTTCCACATGCATGATCTCCTTGGTTCTTCAACATTACTCGAAATATTCGTCACTTCCAAGTACTCCAATGATTCCAAAGATATTCAATGCAGCATCATCGTTGTTAAAGATCCGTATCCATAACAATGAGAAAACAAAATCTCTCAATCATTTTTACACAATGTCATAGTATCATTACACAACATCAAAGTTCAATTGTATCACAACTTCGACAATAATACTATGGTGATATATATCACTCCCCCTTAGTCAATACTCCCTCTCACATGGAAACCAATCCCCCTTACATAATGATCCGAAAACCATATGTAACTGTAGTGTGAACTACACATTAATTCTCCCCCTTTTTGTCAATAAAATTGGCAAAGGTACGAAAACTAGTGGGATCCTAATGAAATTTCCATAGAGACATTTCATGACCAAAAGAAAGCACATATCAAATTTTTAGATGCAATCATATAACCGAAACTAAATGCATTCATCAATGAGTTTATAAAGATACAAGATAACCCCTAGAATATTCCACAGCCGCACTCCCCACAAAGATTTGGCAATTAAGCGCAAGTTAAATTAAGAACTCTCCCCCATAAAATGTCATTCCCGAAAGAACAACAAGAACGACCTTACTTTCACAAGAAAAGAAGGATTTCTTTGGACAACAACAAATCACATAAGAATATGAATTTGTATCCAAAAAACTCAACTAAATTAACCGCAAGACAACCCATGATTAATTTAATCGGAAATGCTCAACATAAAAGAACTTATGGAGCCGCATAGTATATACATAAAATATGGATCAGGGAAGATCAATACTGCGGAATAAACAAAGATTCATTCTATCTTTCTTCACCATTTGCAAAATGACATATAATAGACTTAATCTTTGTAAACAAAAGTTCATCCTTTCTTTCATCAATATTTGCATAATGACATAAAAGGCTTAACTTTTGTTTGTCAAAAGTTCATTCAATCTTTTACCAATACTTGCATATCGACATACGACAGACTTCACTTTTGACCAAGTATGGGACAATCATAGTTCAGGGACGCAAACACACATATCCCATAACAATTTGCAATATATAAAACCATAAAGATTAATACTGCAAAAATCATCTTCCAAGCAAACTTTAGAATTTAAACAAATAAATCTAAAAAACATTGAAGATGAAAAAAGTTGGACATAGCTATGTGTAATCACAATAATGGATATTCCAAACTCTAGTTATTCTTTCTAAAAACACAAGAATAAAATTCTCATAAGAATATTTCCTAGACATAATCAAAACAACTCTTAGAGAACATGATTCGAAAAAGAAACATTAAACATAACCAGCAACCAGAGACTGAACATGGACGAGCTCATCAATTGCTTTTGTCAGTTCGTTTTTCAGAAATTCAAGATTCCTTGTTGCAATTCCAAGTTGTTCACGTATGACCTCAAAATCTCTAAGAAGATTTCCTACCAGTTGTGGTATGGCACAAGCGAAAGCAATAAAATGACAAGCAGAATCCACTCCTAATGGTGATGGTAGAAGACTCCAATCCAGGAGCAAGACTCTAATCCAAGAGTTAAAAAGACAAACAATAATGGTGTTTAACCAAACAAACTTAAGAGTTTCATTCAACGATAAAAGGCGAGCCGCAGCTGCCTTACAATGACAATAGAAAAGGCTATATATAGCCTGCAAACATAAACCCTAAAGCCTAGAACCTTCCTAAACAAGATAAACTTATTAAAGAAACTAATTATCCTAATTAATAAAATAAAAAACTAATGAATATCTTAATAAATATCCAAGATATCAGCAAATCACGGAAACAGTTATTCCAACCCCAAATACGTCATGTATCAGGCTCCCCTACTGCGACAAAACTTGTCTCGAGTTTATACTGGAAATGACAAGTGGAAGAGATAATCTTGTTGTTTCCACATCCTTTGAAGCAGCTTGATTTCGAGTTATGCATCGGAATCGCTAGGTAAGATTTATGCACGGACTTGACTTGAACCCCATATGTTTCTTTGCCCATAACTTCAGATGTACAACTCCCCATAAAGAGAGTATATGTTGTTCACAAAACCTTGAAAAGGGATCTTCATAGTGGTAGGGAACTGACAACGCCACATCCATTTCCATCGACTTCATGGTCGAAACCAAGATGTCGCAGTGGTGAGAAACAGCCATGAGATCCATCTCGGATGCTTTTGGCACCAAAACTGAGTCTTCACACGTGTCCACTTGTAAATCCTTGGTGACCGTTACCCCAGTTTCCTTGGTTGTTTCCTCCTGCAAACCCATCTTGTCAACTGCTTGGCATAAGGTCTCAGGCTCTACATCTTCAGTCTTGTCAACTGCTTGGAACAAGGTCTCAGGCTCTACATCTTCATAAATATTACTGACAACGTCAACCTCCTTAAGTCCACTTAACTGTTCTGCACAACTTCCTTTGTCAACAATTTGACATATAGTTTTGGCCTCAACTGGTTTTATTTCTCCTGTTGGCTTAGGATTTTGTATAAGAACTACCCTGGTCTTCCCCCAAATAAACTCATAAGCATTGTCTCCTCGGCAGCTACAAACTTCGCCAACATCATAAAACCATGGTCTTCCCAACACGATGTCGATATCACATAAATCCATGTCCACAACCTCGCAAACAATTGAGCCAAAATATATCATATCGATGGACAATGAAAACCTGCAAACACCGACACAAGTAATCGATCCCCTGTTGACACACTCAATTTTATCCGGACAAGGATACCAATCCATTTCCATACCCAACATTTCAACCATTTTTCTCGACACCAAGTTTTCAATACAACCATCATCGACTATGAAACAACAGACGCTACCATTAACTGGTCCAACAAACTTGGGTGATCTAATATTAATTCCTCCCATATCTATGATGGATTCTCAATAATCCTGATGTCTAGGAATCTTGAAGTCCTTTAAAACTTGGAAAACGACTAATGCTCAAAGCACATGAACATGATACGCCAGTAAAAAGATGAAATAAGCTTAATGGGCTGGGCTTTCTAAGCCAAACTTGTTTTTCCTTTTTTTTAGCTTCAAAGTTCACCCAAATCTCCACAATTTCGTTCAGTAACAAAACTGAATCTAGGGTTATGCACAAGTCTAATAATCATACTGATCAACAAGCAACAAATACCCCTTTTTTAATTCGAGCGGAAATGAAACTGGAGAGATAGTATGAGACACTTACCAAAAGTTAAGTACGCACTATGACGATGATGGACGCAAAGAGCACTGATTTTTATTTTTTTTGATAAAACCTAGAGATCACAGGAATCTTCGACTGATTATTCTAGACGGCCTCACAGACGAAAAACGCAGGAAAACCTGCTCTGATTACCACCTGGTATGGCACAAGTAGAAGCGATAAAATGACAAGGAGAATCCACTCCTAATGGTGATGATAGAAGACTCTAATCCAGGAGCAAGACTCTAATCCAAGAGTTAAAAAGACAAACAATAATGGTGTTTAACCAAACAAACTCAAGAGTCTCATTCAACGATAAAAGGCGAGCCGCAGCTGCCTTACAATGACAATAGAAAAGTCTATATATAGCCTGCAAACATAAACCCTAAAGCCTAGAACCTTCCTAAACAAGATAAACTTATTAAATAAACTAATTATCCTAATTAATAAAATAACAAACTAATGAATATCTTAATGAATATCCAAGATACCAGCAAATCCCGGAAACAGATATTCCAACCCCAAATACGTCCCGTATCAAGTTGTGATGACATCTGAACTGGTAGTTTGTTTTCATGATCAACAACATGATAGCAGGTTATGAAAACATGGTTTTCGTGAAACTCGATAGTCTTGCCCTTCTTAACATTGTCTTCCTTGTTGCATCCATCCATTGTGTACACAGAAATCAGGTCAACCTTTCGACGTTACAGAACGTGTATGTACCAAAACGGAGCATGATATATATATATATATATATATATATGAGCATTTCATAGGAAACCCTAGAGATAATCGTATACGTTCTGTGTGGGTCAGGTGTACGTGCACTTATGGTTACAACCTTGGTACGAGACCAAGAGAATAATGGAGCTAAATTTAGAAAAAGTCTTGAAAAACTCAAGAATCATTCTAAACAAAGAATGACATCCTTACGTCAAAGGAACATAAGAGAATTGTTGAAAATCCTGGTAATCAACAAAGAATTATTCTCAAGAGTGAACGATAAAAAAAAAAAAAGAACATTACATCATGTAAGGTACTGGAGCAAGGCTCAACAGTTTTATGATCATCGTTTCGTAGAGAAAAAATAACATATAACAACAACTACTTTCTCAAGACAAAAAGCTTCTTGAGAATTATGAGAATTCTTCCACATTACAAGAAGGATGATACATTGAGTAGTCATGTTGTATTTTGATGAGCTTTTTGCTCATCAAAAATATTGACTTCTTCTTGATGTAGTTTTGAAAGTGGTAGTAAAGTTCGTTCAACTCGGACTCGATAAGATTGGGTTCTAGACTTAAAATAAAAATAGAACATATATATACAAAAGGTTTGTCACAATGTCGAGAGAGACTGAGACTCAGGATTCCACCAAATTCCATTCATGCGACTCAAATAATAATTCCAATCAATTATAGTTCAAATAATAAAAATATAGACTCTTGTTCTTTGCCAAAAATAGATTTTTGAAAAGCAATGACTGTAAATCAAAAGCATGATGTATCAAAAATACATAGACCAAGCATACACCATCAAACGAAATCACACCTATTCAATAAAAATCATAAATCGATTAAAAATCAATGCAAATAATCATAAAAGAATTATTAGAATTACCACATGCGTGAAATAGGGCTTCCTCCGTCATCCCAGTGTTTGGGTTTAGCTTCTCATATCAAAAACAAGCTCAAAAGAATAAATCATGGCTCAAAAGTTGTTTTTATTGAAGAGATGATATGATTCAGTGAATATGCAACGACGTACTGGCGTTACAAAGTTCACTGTTACAGGAGGTGTGGCTAACTGAAGATAAATGTGGCTTTTCAGCTGTTACAGAGAGAATACTGTAGCACTGTTGCGAATTTGAGACGTTGTTCTTCGTTGCAACGCTTGTTCTTCAGTAGCAGCAGCAGCAGAGACAGGCTTCCTGTAATCTCCGATTCTCTCCTCCTGAGCTCTCCTCTCGACCCCAAACTCTCGACACCCCTTCTTGAGACCCTAGGAAACCTATTTATACACTACAGGGCGATTAAATCTCTCCCAAATCGCTTCGAAATCTCTTCTTTCCTTCCTTGGAAGTCACGGAAATAATTCCTTCCAGAAATTGTTTTACGCGTTTCTGAGCTTTCCCACTTATCTCAAACTCTTCCTTAGATATATATGTATCTTTGGAAAGAGTTTCTTGCATTTAATCTCTATGAATGTCCAAAAACAAACTCGACAGGGACCGTGTTTCCTTTTTTATTCTGTTTCTTTTTCCGGCAATTCCAGCCCAATTCGATCGATCCAAACGCATGTATTAAACCCGTTTTGCTCTATCAAGTCCAGCCCAATCGATTTCCAGTGTTGAATCACCCTGAAACTCGTTCAAATCTTCAATCCAAAATCAACAGCGTTTGCATGCATTTTTCCATCCAAAAACCGTTTTAAACGTGAAGAAGAAGGGTGTCCCCCTATCCAAAGCGAGAGTCCGAATATCAAATGTCCTCCCAGGTGCCTTTAAATACTTTTCGATCCAATTTCGCCGCAAAAGCTTATTTCTCCAAAAACACCTACAAAGAGATAAAATACCGAAATAAGTACAAAAATGGGTACTAACAATGTACACAATAGAGATGAAAATAGACACATAAATGCGTCTATCACTTCTCTCTTTCCTTCTTGAAGATTTTCAGAAAAATCACTAGGATTAGTTGAAAGAGATTTAACCAGAGGGGAACAAGGAATACCTGAACCTGCTGCTTTCCTTGCCTTTTTGATGCTCCGTTTGAGTCTGTTTATGCTGATCATGAGCTCCGAGACTCAATTATTGATATGAATGAAATCTGGAGCAGACACCTCGGGTTCACTGTCTTCTTTAGAAGGAGATAAGGAATTTTGCTTTTGTTTCTTTCTCCTACGACTTTTTCTCTTCTCAGAGTAATTTAAAGGGTCAGTTGTCCACCTGACATTCTTCCTTCTACAATTGTAGGCATTTTTTTTGTCTCAAAATCATCTAGAAATGACTCATCACAGCATTTCTCTTGATTGCAGACACTGCCTTTTACTCCAGGAATATGAGAAAAAAGTTTAATTACTTCTTTAGACATCCATGCAAGAATGTTGTGAAGTTTCTCATTCCTCAGTCGAAAACGACATCTTCGTTCAATATGTCCTTTATTTCCGCAATAATAGCAGTTAAAGGATTTGCTCTTGACTGTTCTCATGCGAGTTAAATTTGAAGGAGTACAATCCTTGTTCCTAAGACCGTCGGCTGCTGGAAAGGTTTTTTTGCATGAAGAGTTGTCATTAGCTTGAACGAAATTGATCTTATCAGTACTTGGAGCGTATATTCCCTTATAGCCTATACCACATGTATCATGATGTTCTCTACATGCTCCAAGCATAGAAGATAATTTTGTAGAGCTAGAATTGAATCTTTTCAGATTCTCTTCCAGTGATTTTACCTTATTAAGGGCAGGAACGAGATCAGTCTCCAAAGATTTTTCTCTGGCGAGGAGACTTAGTTCTCTGTCATTAAAACATTTTTCTTGAGAGTCATATCTTGCTTCAGCTTCTACAAGTCTTTCTTTCAACACAAAGATATTTCGAAGGAGATTATCACATTCGGACCTTTTTGAGCGTAAGTCTTCTTCTCGATCTTTAACGGTAGATTGTAAAAGTTTATATCCACAATCATAACCTTTAAAGAGTTTACTCATCTTTCTGTTTTCTTGACAGAGAGGTGCCAAATATTTTCTCAAGCAATGTGTTGACTTCTTTTCTTTCAAGGCATGGTCAAAGAGCTTGATATATTGACAGACTTCCTCATCAATAGTTTGTCCTTCTTCTGAATCACTCTCATATGAAAGATCATCCAACTGTTCATTAAGACACTTTTCCCAGTTAAAGGAAGATTCAGACACAATAGCAAGTACAAAAGGCTTCTTAGATGTCTCAGAATTTTGAAACATCTTAGAGGAACTCTGATTTGGTGTTGCGTTATCAGAGAGATTACTGCCGTCCATATAGTCAGATCGCTACAAACATAGACTTATGAGGTCTTTAAATGTGTTTGCCTTCTCTGATACCAATTGAAAAAGTGGGGGTGTAACAACCTCACCCAATAATTCGCTTAGCAATCTGTATGGAATAACTCCAATATACTTTTAAGAGAATCAACTAGACAGTCAGGCTCAATCTTAATAAAAAGTATATCAAGGAGTTATATCTCAATTTCTCAATTTAATACTTACTCAAGCAAATAGAAATCTGCGAGTCTAATTGAATACAAGAGAAATTAACTTGAACGGTACCAAAGACCAATGTTCAAGTATCAATCAATTTCAATCAACAACCAAAGGTTGGATTTACCAGTTGATCGATTCAACGCACAACCTATGATATTTCAATTATATAACAAAATATAATGCGGAAAAGAAATAACATAGACACCAGAAGTTTTGTTAACGAGGAAACCGCAAATGTAGAAAAACCCCGGGACCTAGTCCAAATTGAATACACATTGTATTAAGCCGCTACAGACACTATCCTACTACAAACTAACTTCGTTCTGGATTGTAGTTGAACCCCAATCAGTCTCACACTGATCCAAGGTACAGTTGCGCTCCTTACGTCTCTGATCCCAACAGGATACTAGGCACTTGATTCCCTTAGCTGATCTCACCCACAACTAAGACTTGCTACGACCCAAAGTCGAAGACTTTAATGAACAAATCTGTATCACACAGAAAAGTCTACAGGAATAGATAAATCAGTCTCCCACAGAAATACCCACGAGTTTTTGTTCCGTCTTTTGATAAATCAAGGTGAACATGAAACAATTGATATATCAGACTTATATTCCCAAAGAAAAGCCTAGAAATATCAATCACCTCACAATAATCTTAATCGACTAGCGAAACAAGACATTGCGGAATCACAAACGATGAGACGAAGATGTTTGTGACTACTTTTCTATATTGCCTATCAGATAAATTAATCTCGAGCCAATTTTACAATTGTACTCAATACGATAGAAACAACAAGATCAGATCACGCAACTACAGAGAAAATAGTTGGGTCTGGCTTCACAATCCCAATGAAGTCTTCAAGTCGTTAACCTACAGGGTCTCGATAGAAACCTAAGGTTAAAGGAGAATCGACTCTAGCTTATACAACTAGTATCACACAGGAGGTGTAAGGATTAGGTTACCCAGTTGCTAGATTTCTCCTTTATATAGTCTTCAAATCAGGGGTTGCAATCAATGCTACCTTGGTAACAAAGCATTCATCGTTAGATGAAAACCTGATTAGATTCAAGCTAATACCTTTCAACCGTTAGATCGAAACTTAGCTTGTTATACACAAATGAAATGCACGTTCATTTAGGTTTGTGTAACCGTACCTAAACGTGTACTCCTAGTTGGTTCAACAGTAGTTAACCAAATGGTTAGCCATATGGGCACTTTCATATCAACCATATTCATCTTTTCCATATCTAGTTCAAATGACTCAAAAGAACTAGTTAGAGAGTTGTTAAATTGCTTACATATTATAGAAGTATACAAGACACAATCGAAGCAAAATTGGTTTTGATAAACTCGAACCGGTTCGTGAACATTATAGCCACGGTTTGCAAATTGCATTCCTTATTATATAAATGTTTTAGTTCATGAACAAAACAATTTTATAAAGTAACACACTTAAGTATGCGTACGGGTATGCATACTTAATTAACCGGATTTGAGTTTGTTTTGGATTTCAAACTCAGTAGAAATTCACGGACGTGAACTTTTCGCTGGTATGCGTACGGGTACGCATACTTTGGTAACCCGATTGAGTTGGTTTTGAATTCCAAACTCAGCAGAAACTCAGAGTAGATAGACTTTTGAGTGATAGATAAGTTCAAGTCTCCACATACCTTTTAGTCGTTGAAGTTCCACCAGTTCCTTGAGTAGTTATTCGTCTTTGCAGGATGAACTCCGTGGAGTCTAGAGCTCAACTACACTTTTTATCCTAGTCCGAGACTTAGATATAAGTAGACTTTAAATCAAGACTTATAATTTTGGAAACTAAAATTGACAAACAAGCTTGAGATAGCAACGCTTGCGAGTGCGACCGAGCAGTGCTCTAATAGCTAACATAAATAAGGGTTTCGAGCCGCGCAATCAACTTACTTTGAACAATCGTTTTGTGGCTCACTTGCAGGCTAGGATGATTCTGATTGGTTGAGGCACGAGTAGGCACACCAGTGTATACCACGGAACTCGTCCGAACGCGTCAGGAGGCAGCTAAGCGTGATAAATCGGCCAGCGAAATCGTGGGTCTGTGATCGTTTTGAGACTGTCGTCAGCAGACTAAATTCAATTTCTTAAGGAGATTAAGCGCGTCGACCATCTTAATTCCACCTTTAATTAAAAGTGTAAGCTGCGCATTTAGAGCAATTTGGTTGGTCGATGGGAAATAGGGCCCGGCAGCCAACAAAATAGAAGAAGGAACGTTGGCCGAAGGAAGCTCGAGTTAGGGAAAATTTTCCGGCCAAGTGGCGCGGTCAAGCCCTTTCTGCAATGGCTTCACCCGGTCACGGTTTCTTATTTTCTTCATATTTCTCGTTTTTGGTAGGATTGGCTCCTACTAGTTCCACGATGGATCAATTTCCTAGCTTGCCTAGGTTTGGTCTCGACCAATGGGGTTCGAGATATTGCGCAGGCCGCAAAAACCTAATTTTTGCAAATTGATAAAATTAGGTTAGAAAAATTGAATTTTGCGAACTGCCACAAAATCAATCAATTTTGGTGAATTTTGCGCATTGTTACAAAAATCACTAACTTTTATCTTAGAGGGCATCATAACTTTGCGTTCCTATGATTGAGTACTTTCATGCACATCTTAATCATGCCACTTCGGGAAATTCATGCTACTCAGATGCAAGCGAACATTAATTGTCATGTCATGTCATGTTAGTACCAAGATTTCAGCTGTGGAACATAGCATGGAATAAATACTCGACAGGCTATGCATTAGTGAATAATACAGGTGGAAGATTAATAAAATTTATAGAATATTTGGGATTGTTGCTACATGCACCATTATGGATAAATTATATATATAAGTATACTGAATTGCTCAATACATATGTAAGTAAAGGGGCTTAGGAACTCGTCACTTTTAAATGGCTCTATTTCTTTGCAGAATGACGGCACATTAAATACAGGGTTTCACAACTTTAGCCCTGAACTAAAAACCACCATCAACATTAAGTCCCATGCTTAGTACGTAAGAGTGAATTTCATATTTATACTGAGTTTCTCAATACATATATATATATATATATATATATATATATATATATATAAGTAAAAAGATTTGAACACTCATTATTTTCAAATAGCTTTTGTTCCTTTGCAGGATGACAGCGTATTAAAATACAGGGTTTCACGATTTTGGCCCCGTAGATGGTGGATTTTCGACAAGGGATAAAATCATAAACTCATAATTATACGAAGCTATGATCCAGCAATCAGACATGAGTATCGAGACATGGGTCTCTCATCGAATTCTCAACGGAGAGTACTTTCTCTCAGAGTACATGTAGATATGTAGTCTCACGACTGGACAACGACATATCTCATGAATACTGAACACTTTCAGTGATTATTTCTATATAGTATCACGAGATGGACAGCTCCGAGATAGCTTGCTCTGCTAGTATAGAGCGATAACGTCTTCTTGAACAAACAACGAGTTTACCCTGACTATATAAAGGATATGAGTTACCGACAAGCTCATATCGGGATAATTAATGCTCCTAGACAGCTTGCTCTGCTAGTATAGAGCCACAAAGTTAATTATTCCTAATTAAGATTAATTCTGCCGTGACATTCACTACTGAATTCCCAGAATAATCTATTATTGCTCCTATTCCATGGTCGAATCCACGACTGGTCCCATGGAATGGAAATAACAATTGCTCCTATTCCATGGTCGAATCCACGACTGGTCCCATGGAATGGAAATAAACAATTGTTCTGATTCTATGATCGAATCCACGGCTTGATCTCATAGAATGGCGATAACTATATTATCTCATTACTCTGATTTCATGATCGAATCCACAACTGGTCTCATAAATGGTAATAGATAAATCTTAATTACTTCGATTCTATGGTCGAATCTACGATCCCATGGAATGGTAATGCTCACTTTATTATTCTGAATTCGTAGTCGAATCCTCAGCTGATCTTATGAATTAATAATAAACATCTTATTACTCAGTTTTGTGAATTATTCTCCACCGAATTCCACAATTAGTAATAAATAATCAACAATCGGGCGTCTGAGCTACCTCTAAGTAAGCCCCGATCCAAATGGCGAAAGTGTGTTCAACGACGATGCACTAATAGTCACCGCACGAACGAGTATTTCAAAATACAACGAAACGATGAACCTATTCAAAATACGGATGAAAATAATAAATAATTAAAAATATTGACCAGGGTGCTGGGAGCACGGACACATGACCGAACAACCGTGTCGTGGTCAATCCCACGCCAGTTTTATATTTCTAATGCATTTTTATTATTTTCCATGATTTGATGAAAATTCTCTCATTTTATCAAATCTCCTTCGTCTCGAGGAAACTCCTCGGCTTCATGGTGTTTTCATAAACCCATAAAATAATATAAAATTAAGGAAAAATAATGTGGGGCGTGACCATTGGCCAACCGGCCATGACTTGGTCCCAGCCGGCCCCACACCTTATGGTTCCTCATTATTTTATTATTATTTCCCTGATTTCCTTCAAATCATGGTATTTTCAAAATACATCAAAAATAATAATATAAAATTAAGAAAACACGTGGGACCGGGCCCCAGGCGGTCGGCCATGCCTCAGCCGGTCCCACACGCCCATGTATTTTATTATTATTATTTTTAGGATTTCCTTCATCCCATGAAACTCCTTGATTTCATGGTATTTCTCTCAAATTAGGAAAATCCCTTCAAATCATGGAAAAATACATTAAAAATAATATAAAATTAGGTAAACACGTGGGACTGGGCCCTAGCTGGCCGGCCATGCCTCAGCCGGTCCCACACGCTCATGTATTTTTTTATTATTATTATTATTATTATTAGGATTTCCTTCATCCTATGAAACTCCTTGAGTTCATGGTATTTCTCTCAAATTAGGAAAATCCCTTCAAATCATGGAAAAATACACTAAAAATACATAAAAATTAGGGAAACTCGTTGGACCGGGCCCTAGCCGGCCGGCCACGCCCCCACGGTACCGCACGCCCTTGTTTTTATTATTTTAATATTTTTTGCTTCCTTGAACTCATGAAAACTCCTTCAATTCATTGAAACTCTCTAAATTCATCAAATTTCTCAAAATTCATGAATTTTTCATAAAATCATCAAAATATTATAAAATTAAGGAAAGGCACCACGGGACCGTGGCCACGACTGGCCGACCATTCCTTGGCCTCGGCGGTCCCACGCCTCCTTATTCCTTATTTTATAATTATTTTCCATCATCTCATGGTGTTTTCCTCAGTTTCGTCGAAACCATAATTTTGGCATATTTTCTCGAATGGATGCTCAATTGCACGCCAGAAAATATCAAAATTCTCAGGACTGAGATAGGACGCCTTGGGAACACGAGCACGCTATCTTGACCGACCAAGATTGGCTCTTTGGCTTACAGAAGCCGATCCCATCAAGTTTCACAGTTTTGACCTAATTTGCACAATTGCACGTATTAGGTCCAAGACTCTTCCAAACACTTTGGATTTTCATGAAGTGATCATCAGGCGGTCATGTGTCTACCCAGGGCCGGTTTCATGACCCCATGGTCGGTCCCTCACTCCGTCATAATTAATTAGGTTTTTTCACCTAAGGCTCAGACGAGCATTTTCGAATAAATGATTAAACCAGCATTTGATCATTCTTTCACCAACAAATCGTCAACTCTTCAGGAGTTATTTGTATTTTCTCATGTGGGCATATGGACACTACATGGTTAATCCACGGTCCCATGTAGTCGCTCCCTCTTTCTTCCCATGGTTAAAATTCTGACGAACCATGAATTGATCATCAATTGATCAAATTAGGGTTTCTGAATCCAAGGATCGTCATTCCAGATTCCAACCTTAATAATTTTACGACGACCTCATGGTCATTAATTTTATTAATTATGCTCAGTTCAACGACCAGTATTCTAATTAATATTTTTGGTACGCTGCCAATAATCCATCAGATGAGCAACACATGCTCAGACGATCAAATATTCAACAATTCATCACATGAGCAACACTTGATCAGATGATAAATATTTTCTCAAACCAAGGAATATTGGTTCAACAATCAATATTCAACAATCCATCGAATGAGAAATACTTGCTCGCTTCATCGTAAGAACTATACCTCTGTCTCATGACATGTTCAACTCATGAGTTTCAGAACATCATGTTCAACTCAGCAACTACATGGACTCATCGTCCCATCAAACCACGAAGTCATCAATTGACTAACATACCACGAGACGTCAATCGTGTCACTTTGGGGGATATCACTTAGGATTTTGGTCTGCCGGTCAACGGCACGTGTGTTCAAACACACGATGGAATGGAAGCAAGTCGTGCAATCAGTTGAAGGAATTCACGAGGTAGTGGGTGGAAAATCGACCAAGTCTCTTCACGTTGAGAAACTGGTTTTAAACACGATCTCCACTTCCCCACTCCTTGATTCCATCAACTGTCACACTTCATGGGATCATGGTGTCTAAAATTCCAGCAATATAAATAAGTCTCTGAATCATGATTGAATCATCAGCATCAACAGTATCATCAATCTCACGTCTCATCAACAACACGAGATCATCAACTCATCAATTGAGAAATTTCAATCATTCTGAGCTTATCATATTTAGAATTCACACGCCCACAATCTTTGATTACCATTGATTCCACACATTTCCCAGCTTCCCTCCTACAGATCAACTCATCCTCTCTTGTGACCGAATTTACTCTGGAACGGTCATTGTCTTGATTTAGGACGGAGTACTACAGATTGATCTCTCGAATCTAAAGCACCCCCTTTGCAGCGGTGCATCTGTGTGAGGTTTAAAATTTCTTTCGGTTCGAGGAGTCTCCTCCGTACGGTCGTCTCCTCAATTCCTTAAAAACCAGCAAATCGTTTTTCCTCATCTACAGATTGGCGACCACAGTGGGAGATCATCCTCTTGGTTGCAATCTCAATTCGGCAGGATGGTCGGTCTTAGGTATGGTTTAGTTACCAATCCGGGTTCAACACCCAACTCTAGCATTGCAAGTCCTAGTGGTACTCCCAGCAAGTACTACTCCTATTAACGTTGCAGGCTCTAGTGGTAGCGCTAACACCACTCCTCCGGCCAGCAATATCACGTCACATGTTACTATCACTCTTCCAAGCACTGGTGCTCCAGAGATCGCCCCTGCAAGTGACGACATTGGAGCCATCAACAATCCACTCTTCAGTTGGTCTCCTGAAGAAACCACAGGAAATCAACTTGATCTCATGAAGGTTCAGCCTGACGTGGCTGCAACACAGAAAGAGTTGTATGCTTATCTCAAAACTCTCACAAACAAATTTGCGTCTGAACGAACTCAGTCTTAGCGCGAAAAAGGAGAAGCTAAAGAAACATCTACAACTGCTGATCCTGAAATCTCTCCAATCCATGTTGTACAAGATGAAGAATTCCGCAAAGCTGCAGTGACTCTCCAGCAAAGGAACTTGCAGGATTCATCGCTCGTGAGGACCTGGAACGCTTCATGGAGGATCGAGGAAAAGACAAAGCATCATTTTTTCATCGCTATCATCCTTCATACCCTGTTGGTACGCAAATAATTTCTTTCCCGAAGGGATACACTTCGCCAACGTTTGCGCTATATAACGGAACATGGAGCGCTCGAGAACACGTCTCTTGATCCCTGGAGGCACTAGGATAGCATGAACAAAACGAAATGATCCCAATCTACATAGCCTTTCTCTGCGACTCCAGACTCTCTCAGAATTTCATGAAGCTGCCAAACGATCAGCGACTATTGCACCTGCTTTGCTGAGCAAAGTCTACAAGGTCGAGAAACCTCGGAGCAGCCGACGTCTGATCAACAAACATTACGATGTCCAAACTTCCATGAACGTTGTTGCTCAAGGAAGAAAAAATAAAGCTTCTGCTCAAACATGCGACATCCAACACCTCTTCCTACAAAAGCATCACGGAAGGATAACCAATCTTGCACAAACCTCGACTTGGCATCAACGAAAGGGAAAATGATCGGAAAGACTCAAACTTCTCATGAAGGAGTGATCGAGTTACTGGAAGTCTGGGTTCAAGACGGTGCAATCAAACGGTTGCTCATCATAGAGAGCCAACATGAAGAATCCAAGGTACTGTCACCTTCATAGATTTATCAATCATTCGACAAGTAACTGCAATATTTTGAAGCACGTCACCAAAGAGAAGGTTGATCCACAATAGCTTCAAATGGGCACTGGAGGAGTACACAAGAATCCTCTCCCAATCATAACCTTTACACTCTCTGAACAACCTATCAAAGAGGCAGTTCAATCCTTGGTTGAACGTGAATTTCTCTATCTGTCGAAGGCACAAAAGAGAGACATGTTCACAACACTGAACCACATCGTGTCAAGAAGTCCATTCCGGAAATACTTCTTGAGCCTCCAGCCACAAACCAAGAGATGTACGACTGGGGACTTCTTACCACAGTCGACGAAACGAATTTGGAAGAACGTTGATCGATGCCGGCACCGCCATCAACATCATTCCACTGAAAACCTCAGAGACGCAGGCATCAGTTGACAAGAAGCTACTCATGCTCCCATATCAATCAGAGACCTTGAAGGAGCGCTCGGAATACTTATGGCTATATCACTCTCAAAGTGAACATAAGTTCAACACTGAACAGAAACCAAGTTTCACATAATCCGGAAGATCCAGGATATGACATGTCCTTCAGACGAGCGTGGATCCACGCTGAAAATATGGGTACTTACAGAGCGCCTTTGGTTACACGTCTCTCCAACGAAGAAAGTTCTGATCCAGAAGATTTGACGGACATTCCATCATCAGAGTACTTGGAGGAATTTCAAACTTTGACGAGGTTGAAGAAGGAACCTGCAAAAGATGCATATACATCCATCAAGAGGTTCCGCACTCAGGCAAGTCTCATCCCATGTCTATGTCATTTATTTCCTCACATGCTATCCTAGCATGGGGACTCAATTCTGCTAGCAACTCTGCAAGACGTTATGAATGATAGCTTCACCACATTAGTATTTTACCAAGTGGTTGAATCTGACGCTCCTCCGAATCAAGCACTGAAATATTCATTACCGAGATGATGTCCAAACATGGAAGAGAACACTTTGGGTGTTTCTCCTGCAAGTCCATGTGTTCCACAAAATCAGAAAGCTCTGATGTCTGCACAAGTGTCGAATCCCACTACCGCAACGAAAGGGATGATGAATCAATGGAAGATACTCCAGGGCCGAGATGATCAAACATTCGATGCTTAAGGAATATACGCTTAAACGCTCAAGCATCTAAGAAGCCATCAAATTGTACTCCCAATCAAAGAGTACAACTTTATCACAAATATCTCGACGATGACACATTGATTCAACGCCAGCATGATCAAAGTGTAACTAAACTACAATTGATAAGTCTTCATTATCCCATGATAAAACTTCCGAAGCAGATGCAACATCATTCATACATGGATGGCACTAACTCCTTCAACATACACTGGGCAACCTGAGGTGATTCCGTGAAACTTCATCAACTGGATTTTTCCACATCACAAGCCCTTGCATGATTGAGGAACTTCCTCTCTTCACCAATCACATTCAGTATGAAAATTGCTGATGCTATCTACCACAACAACGTCGACTCACTGACAAAGCCAGTTCATGGTAAAGTTATGCTTTCAGGAGCATTCAGGTTGAACTCTCAGTACACCTTCATCTTAGGGACGCTCAACTCATCAACTAGTTCGTAAAAGGCTCACTGGATGGAGAAGCAAAGATTATATCTATAATCATGGTTCTAGCCTTTTCGGTCTTTGGAGCAACTTCAACCATGGTATCAACATCAAAAATAATCTCTAGAGGAACACCATCCCTAATTTCATCATCTACAAGGATCTCTGGAGCGTAATCATTCATGGTCTCAGCACCAACAATGGTCTCAAAAGCAACATCCTCAGGGATTCATCAACTAATCATTCTCTGAAGTGTTACACATGAAGCGGACTTCTCTAAGAACCAATAATTCATATCAATATATGTAGACATGATAACATGAACATCTTCCCAAATCTTGCACGAAGGACGGGTACAAGTCAAAGTCTTTTACAAGATGTTCTCATCGCCTCTACAAATGAGATACGACATGCTCCAGACCATGGGTTTACAAAAACGTACCAACGGGTGAGGAATGAGACAATACTTCCTCAACAAAAGATGTTCGTCTATGTTTCTTCTACAACATACCAAAATGGCGCACCAATCGGACATACGAGCTGAAATATATGGCTTTTACCGTCAGGTCTACGGAATCTGAAAATGTTTTGTACGGGATTACAAATTACAAATGTGCACGCTTCGTTGGCTGACCTCTACAACTCCAAATTGAGTGATTCTTTTCTCATGTGATAACTCAGCCTCTTAGCTTCGAAATTTGGGGTCAAGCATCGAATTCCGACCTTGTATGAGGACCCTAAAGCTTCCGGAGCGAACAACATGCAAGCAACAATTCTTAGACGGGATTCATGACTTCCACAGTCGATCGGTGTTCACCAGGTCTTTCCACTAAGTACTTCATCAAGTTTCACAGTCCAAAACTCGTGGCACCAGACTCTCATGTGCTAATCATTCATCATAAAAGTAATGCTACCATCGGGACATGAAACCGTGGTCATTACATCATCCCCTCTCAAGAGCAACCTCAGCTATGGTCCCACGACAAGGGTTTCAGAAGCGATGTTTCTACGACTGACAGAAGCAAGATGGCGCTGCAAGCACCATGATCATGTATCAATCAAGGGTTCCTGATCTCAAATGAATCAACGACATTAAAATCCTTCACCAACCGTTCAAGACATAAGCGAATGGTCTAAGAACACAACATGATTGTTTTACAGCAAGCGAATGGTCCTGTACAAACCGACGAGCTGGGAGCAATTGGTGAAGAATCGAGGGATGGTTCATATACCATTCTCTTCGTATGAAGGTCCTCTACAACATATCCAAAATTCAAAACAATTGAAGAAACGATCAAAGAGTTGTGGCCATAACATTGGACCACATGCCAGCTGAAAATTTTCTGAAGGTCTTCTGGAAGTTTACTGTTTTGTCGGTTTCACATCCTAAACATGCTCGGAACTCAAAAGGCTTCTTTGGGAAAGTTTGGAAATTTCCTGGTCATGAGGATACATGGGTCGACCGCGAAAATTCGACATCGGACGAAGATTCTACAACAATTTCAACGAAGACCTAACTTCTGAATTTTCTGATGATAAATTCTTCATTCATCCAATCAGGAGCTACACCATCAACACAAAGCCGAACTTCATCTTCAGCCGATAGTCTCACTTGCTGAAGTCGGCGGTGCTTTTGCTAATAAGGGACGACTCTCGGATGATCAGAGACATACAATATGTCAGCTTCCAGTGTCTCTGAAAGGTTGATTTTCCTCAGTATGAGCATCCGCAGAAGTCTTCATCTTTGACTTGATATTTTTGGAGCGCTCCACGAAAGATCCCGAAGAGTGGATGTAACTAGAAGTCACCACTATCTGAGGCACAAGGCATGGAGTCATGGATATACCAATAACAAACACGCAACAAAAATGGTAATCCTCAACTCTTACTTATTTACGGTTTCAAGAACCTAGTAATAATAACGTAAAAACCTCGAAAAACTTGCTCGCTCCTTCAAACTTGCCAAGACGAGCAAAATTCATTATTTAAAGTCAACACCTGACTTTGCGTGAAACTATGAATAATTCACATAACCTTTCATGTGAACATTCGCTGATTTTCTACATGTGTGCATACACTATAAAATCGCAAAACTCACATATAGACATTATTTCACCATGTATAATTGTTTACTTTTAACAGTTGTTCAAAATCAAAACATTGATTGTAAAAAATATATATATTCAACGTGAAACTCACGTAAATTTGAAAAATATATCTATATATTTTTTCCCCCTCGCACGAGCATCTGTCTTTGAAGCGAGAGTATATTTTCAAAGATTTCTGAAAGCTCGAAGATAAAAATTTTCATGAAGGCTCATAAACAAAATTTTATTACTAACAGACGCACGTCTATCAAAAAAAAAAACTTTTCTCTCGTACGAGCATCCACCTTTGAAACGAGAGTTTATTCCACTTTGTGAAATCTCACATATTTAAAATATATATAATTCTAGTTTTCGTGAAAGCTCATAGACGAATTTTATATCATTAGACTCAGGTCTATTTTGTTTGTTCCTTAAACTAACGAACGAACGAGCGTCCATTCATAAAACAATGATTTTTTTTCATGGGCCCATCCCACGAATCCTAAAACGACCAAGGTCCTGTCGTCCAAATCAGCGGTCCAACGCCAATCTATGCTCCTTAGACGATGATGCTCTATCATGACAATTAAGCCTTCATCAAGTCGTGGTTTGCTCATGCTCTCTAAATCCGGTAACGTCTCAACTTACGACTAAGTTCAAATACTTGTATTATTATTTATGGCCGGAAAATCACCATTTAATGCTGATTGAGGAACACAGCTTTCCTCAGTAAGCAGGGGACTTAATGTAGATGGTGGATTTTCGACAAGGGCTAAAATCGTAAACTCATATTTATACGAAGCTCTGATCCACCAATCAGACGTGAGTATTGAGACTTGGGTCTCTCATCGAATTCTCAACGGAGAGTACTTTCTCTCAGAGTACATGTAGATATGTAGTCTCACGACTGGACAACGGCATATCTCATGAATACTTAACACTTTCAGTGATTATTTCTATATAGTATCACGAGATGGACGGCTCCTAGACAGCTTGCTCTGCTATTATAGAGTGATAACGTCTTCAAGAACAAACAACGAGTTTACCCTGACTATATAAAGGATATGACTTACCGAAAAGCTCATATCGGGATAACTAATGCTCCTAAACAGCTTTCTCTGCTAGTATAGAGCCACAAAGTTAATTATTCCTAATTAAGATTAATTCTGCCTTGACATTCACTACTGAATTCCCAGAATAATCTATTATTGCTCTTATTCCATGGTCGAATCCGCGACTGGTCCCATGGAATGGCAATAACAATTGCTCCTATTCCATGGTCGAATCCACGACTGGTCCCATGGAATGGAAATAAACAATTGTTCTGATTCTATGATCGAATCCACGGCTTGATCTCATAGAATGGCGATAACTATATTATCTCATTACTCTGATTTCATGATCGAATCCACAACTGGTCTCATAAATGGTAATAGATAAATCTTAATTACTTCGATTCTATGGTCGAATCTACGATCCCATGGAATGGTAATGCTCACTTTATTATTCTGAATTCGTAGTCGAATCCTCAGCTGATCTTATGAATTAATAATAAACATCTTATTACTCAGTTTTGTGAATTATTCTCCACCGAATTCCACAATTAGTAATAAATAATCAACAATCGGGCGTCTGAGCTACCTCTAAGTAAGCCCCGATCCAAATGGCGAAAGTGTGTTCAACGACGATGCACTAATAGTCACCGCACGAACGAGTATTTCAAAATACAACGAAACGATGAACCTATTCAAAATACGGATGAAAATAATAAATAATTAAAAATATTGACCAGGGTGCTGGGAGCACGGACACATGACCGAACAACCGTGTCGTGGTCAATCCCACGCCAGTTTTATATTTCTAATGCATTTTTATTATTTTCCATGATTTGATGAAAATTCTCTCATTTTATCAAATCTCCTTCGTCTCGAGGAAACTCCTCGGCTTCATGGTGTTTTCATAAACCCATAAAATAATATAAAATTAAGGAAAAATAATGTGGGGCGTGACCATTGGCCAACCGGCCATGACTTGGTCCCAGCCGGCCCCACACCTTATGGTTCCTCATTATTTTATTATTATTTCCCTGATTTCCTTCAAATCATGGTATTTTCAAAATACATCAAAAATAATAATATAAAATTAAGAAAACACGTGGGACCGGGCCCCAGGCGGTCGGCCATGCCTCAGCCGGTCCCACACGCCCATGTATTTTATTATTATTATTTTTAGGATTTCCTTCATCCCATGAAACTCATTGATTTCATGGTATTTCTATCAAATTGGGAAAATCCCTTCAAATCATGGAAAAATACATTAAAAATAATATAAAATTAGGGAAAACACGTGGGACCGGGCCCCAGCCGGCCGGCCATGCCTCAGCCGGTCCCACACGCCCATGTATTTTATTATTATTATTTTTAGGATTTCCTTCATCCCATGAAACTCCTTGAGTTCATGGTATTTCTCTCAAATTAGGAAAATCCCTCCAAATCATGGAAAAATACATTAAAAATACATAAAAATTAGGGAAACTCGTGGGACCGGGACCTAGCCGGCCGGCCACGCCCCCACGGTCCCACACGCCCTTGTTTTTATTATTTTAATATTTTTTGCTTCCCTGAACTCATGAAAACTCCTTCAATTCATTGAAACTCCCTAAATTCATCAAATTTCTCAAAATTCATGAATTTTTCATAAAATCATCAAAATATTATAAAATTAAGGAAAGGCACCACGGGACCGTGCCACGACCGGCCGACCATGCCTTGGCCTCGGCGGTCCCACGGCTCCTTATTCCTTATTTTATAATTATTTTCCATCATCTCATGGTGTTTTCCTCAGTTTCGTCGAAACCCTAATTTTGGCATATTTTCTCGAATGGATGCTCAATTGCACGCCAGAAAATATCAAAATTCTCAGGACTGAGACACAGACGCCTTGGGGACACGAGCATGCTATCTTGAATGACCAAGATTGTATCTTTGGCTTACAGAAGCCGGTCCCATCAAGTTTCACAGTTTTGACCTAATTTGCACAATTGCACGTATTAGGTCAAAGACTCTTCCAAACACTTTGTATTTTCATGAAGTGATCATCAGGCGGTCACGTGACTACCCAGGGCCGGTTTCATGACCCCATGGTCGGTCCCTCACTCCGTCATAATTAATTAGGTTTTTTCACCTAAGGCTCAGATGAGCATTTTCGAATAAATGATTAAACCAGCATTTGATCATTCTTTCACCAACAAATCATCAACTCTTAAGGATTTCTTTGTATTTTCTCACGTGGGCATATGGACACTACATGGTTGATCCACTGTCCCATGTAGTCTCTCCCTACTTCGTCCCATGGTTAAAATTATGACGAACCATGAATTGATCATCAATTGATCAAATTAGGGTTTCTGAATCCAAGGATCATCATTCCAGATTCCAACCTTAATAATTTTACGACGACCTCATGGTCATTAATTTTATTAATTATGCTCGGTTCAACGACCAGTATTCTAATTAATATTTTTGGTACGATGCCAATAATCCATCAGATGAGCAACACATGCTCAGACGATCAAATATTCAACAATTCATCACATGAGCAACACTTGCTCAGATGATAAATATTTGATCAAACCAAGGAATATTGGTTCAACAATCAATATTCAACAATCCATAAAATGAGCAATACTTGCTCGCTTCATCGTAAGAACTATACCTCTGTCTCATGACATGTTCAACTCATGAGTTTCAGAACATCATGTTCAACTCAGCAACTACATGGACTCATCGTCCCATCAAACCACGAAGTCATCAACTGACTAACATACCACGAGACGTCAATCGTGTAACTTTGGGGGATATCACTTAGGGTTTTGGTCTGGCGGTCTACGGCACGTGTGTTCAAACACACGATGGAATGTGAGAAAGTCGTGCAATCCATTGAAGGAATTCACGAGGTAGTGGGTGGAAAATCGACCAAGTTCCCACACGTTGAGAAACTGGTTTCAAGCACGATCTCCACTTCCCCACTCCTTGATTCCATCAACTGTCACGCTTCATGGGATCATGGTGTCTAAAATTCCAGCAATATAAATAAGTCTCTGAATCACGATTGAATCATCAGCATCAACAGTATCATCAATCTCACGTCTCATCGACAACACGAGATCATAAACTCATCAATTGAGAAACTACTCTCAGTTGAGCAACTTCAATCATTCAGAGCTTATCATATTCAGAATTCACACACCCACAATCTTTGATTACCATTGATTCCACACATTTCTCAGCTTCCCTCCTACAGATCAACCCATCCTCTCTTATGACCGAATTTACTCTGGAACGGTCATTGTCTTGATTTAGGCCGGAGTACTACAGATTGATCTCTCTAATCTAAAACACCCCCTTTGCAGCGGTGCATCTGTGTGAGGTTTAACATTTCGCTCGGTTCGAGAAGTCTCCTCCGTACGGTCGTCTCCTCAATTCCTTAAAAACCAGCAAATCGTTTTTCCCCATCTACAGGCCCTGAACTAAAAACCACCATCAACAGGGATATCAACCGACTATATGTTCATCCACCTGGAACTTATTGGCGTATGCTAAGGGTACGATCATTACGTGCCTTGATACTTCATTAAACGTATCTTGCTCAAAGACCCAGCTGGCCTCTATCCTGGTAACGTCTGTTTAAACTTTTCTCGTGAATTTTATCTGTCACCATCTAGTGCTTACCCCGCAACAATGTCACTGTAGTAGCAATCCAAAATATTCTGTGAATTCTATTTTCTTCCAGTATTATTAACTAATGCATGACTCGCCTAGTATTTTCATATGTTATGTTCCTAGCCGAACTCTCAATATTGACATGACATGACATGACGATCAATGCTCATTCTCAGCAGAGTAGCATGAATCTCCCGAAGTGCCAGTATTGGGATCTTCACAAAAATACTAAGGCTACATAGCTCTCTGACAAAGAGATCAACGCGTTCACACACTTTTTTAATTAAAGTTAGCGTGATCGGACACATATTTATTCTTAAAGAAAATCTAGACTGTTAATATCAGTCTCAAAAATAATCACGGCCACACGATTTGGCCACGCGATTTAACAAGTTTAGACTCTTCCCAGCGAAACTAGGCAATCACCATAGTGACCACTGGCGGGGCCACTAGTGCCCTAGTCGATCGAGTCTTATTCCCCTCATTCACAAGTGCTTCGAACTCCGACCCAAACATGAGCGTTCATGTTGCATAAAATATCTCAAACGAATTGAGACCGACAAAAACGGTCTCAAAACATATCACGGCCGTCCAATTTAGCCGGCCTAGTTGGACGGCTTGGATCGCATTTCGAGAGATCAAAGAGATGCCGAAGTGTTCACCGTTGGCCCAACTCCCCCCTTGGTCGATCGACCTTTCCACTACAAAACCAGAGCGCATCAAATCTTTCCCCCAAAGTAGGGTGAACGCGGTGCTTTGAAAACCCTAAAATTGCGTTTGCGGCAACGCCCTACTGTCGCAAATCAATCACGACCATCCATCTTTTCCAACCTAGTTGAGCAGCTTAGATTCAATTTCAGGCGACCCAGAAGATGTTAGTGTGATCACCGTTGACCCACCTCTACACATGGCCGACCGGCCTGTTCGAACTAGGGCTTGATGTCCCGGAACGCTCGCCCAAGAGGGGTTGTCCGTGCATCTTCAAACCCTAAAAGATAATCAGCGGCAGTGTTCAACTGCCGCAAATCATCTTGTCCGACCAACTTTACTAGCTTGGTCGACCAAGTGATGGCGTGTCCCTAGAGCCACCAAATGATCACCCAAAGGTGGTTGATCATGCTACCTCCTTTCAGACTCTTATCCGCGACTTATTCAATCAAGCTCTAAAACAACGATGCTTCATACACATCGATTAATTTGAGTTGTTTAAATGCGATGCTTCACATGCATCAAATACATACAATATTTTATGTCGGCTTCATAAACAACTTAGTTGTTTCACCTAATAGCACCATATGCTATTCTCTGTGGCAAGTCCCACGACTTGACCCACTTATTCGAGATATCAAACATGTCAAAAACTGGGGGATACTTACTGGGGTATTGGTCTGGCGGTTTACAGCGTGCAGCGTGCAACGTGTCCGTTATGAGAATGTGTCAAGAAAAGACGAACGATTAACAACGGTGAAAGTAGTGGGTGAAGATATGAACACGTGATGATCACCACCTCTTACACAACTCCACTACTTAATCTTCTATATTTCTTACGAGATCAGGGTTGCGCTAAAATGACTTGTATAAATAGGTTTCGACCTACTTCAACAAAGGACAAAGATCACAAGTGTTACCAACACAAGTATCCAAAAACCATTTTATGATACAAAAGTCATAAACAGCCACACCTTCATAATTCAACACTCTGATATCAAACACCTTCTTCGCTTCCCTCCCTAAGATCAACCCTTATTCTTCACCTTGTGACCGAATTGAATCTGGAACGACCATTTCTTGGTTTAGGCCAGAGTCTTACAGATTGATCTCTCGAATATAAATTGCTCCCGTGCAGTGCATTTTTTTAGGGTTTGAATTCGTTTCTCATCAACACACCCAAATTTACCGAAAACTTACAGAATCAGTTTTTACCCTCAAACAACTGGCGACCACGGTGGGAGATTAATCTCTCGGTTGCAAGATCAATTTTCAATTTTCTCAAATTCAAGATGGTTGGTCTTAGGATTAATTCAATTCCAAACTCCGAGCGGAATCCTTCAAATGATGATATTCTTCCTTTCAACGCTCTATCTGATCGCACAGCTAATGGAGAAATTCCGACCCTGATAGAATTGGCTCGAGTACAGGAAATGCACACGAGGAATATAGACGAGATGAGAGACACGATAGAGAACATACTCAACTTCCTCGTCAAGCTGACATCAGATTTGAGCGGCTTATCTGCTCCCGAGATTCCAGCAATGAGGACTAACTCTTCAACCGACGATCATCCTCAAGTCAATAGCTTCACCACCAACCAAAGACTAGTGGACCAGGAGGCGGATTCTTTAGTAGAAAATTTATGTGAGCTTCTACACTTCTCAAAGGATCAACGAGCGGAAACGTTTGCTGCAATCAATCAGATAGCTCTAGACGCACGTTTGGCTTCTTCGCGCAATCAAGTCTTAAAAATATCAGAGATGTCCATAAATAATGTCACATTTACTGAAGATGACATGATGGCAGAAGAAGGTCACAACAGAGCTCAGCACGTTACTGCACGCATCAAGGGTTCAGAATTCAAAAGGGCTCTCATTGATACGTGAGCATCCTCGAACGTCATTACTCTCAAAAATCTCAACACGCCCAGGGTTCGACCAGAAAAAGTTATACGACATCCTACCATGATGACGGACTTCGAAGGAAACCAAACCAGTACATACGGGTATGTTAATTTGAATATATCAGTAGGACATGTCCGATCGAAAGTAAAATTCGAAGTGATAGAGAATGAGCCAGATTACCACATGATACTAGGGAGACCATGGCTTCATGATAATAAGGCCATCCCCTCTACGTATCACCAATGCCTGAAAACCATGTTGAATAAAGAAGTTGTTCGCATCCCTGCGTCATTGTCTCCTTATGCACCGATTTGCGGCGTGAAACTGTTTGAGCCAAAGGAGAATCCACAAAGTTCATCAAGCAAGGTTTACTGCACTCCGCTCCCCACGTGGGCGTCGATCGAGGAGGAAGACCAGCTCACATTACTGAGCAGAGATACCAAGTCTTGCGGCACGCCTCCGCTAACAGTACGCACTAACTCTTCTCCATCAAGTGAAGGCTCAGCTCATCTCCATGCTAAGAGAGAACGAACCTTTATGGCAAGTCGCGACCAGAAAGGGAAAACTGTATATCGTCGCCGCTGTTAGCAATTAACAGGAGAGGATATCACCCAGTCTCTCCGCCGAATAGAATGCAACCACATCGACAAGCTGCAAGAAGAAGTACCAGATCCTCCGCGACAGTTACAGGACGACACCGACTCCACAACTGATGAACTCGAAGTCATAAATATCGGGGATGAAGAATCTCCAAGACCTATCTCCATCAGTTCGACTCTATGTGCGGATGAATGCGCAAAGCTCGTGAATCTTCTCAAGGAGTATCAACACATATTTGCATGGACATATGAGGAAATTACCGGCTTAGATGAAAAACTGGTCACTCATCATCTACATATAAAATCTGGATCTAAGCCGATCAAGCAATCTCCAAGGAAATTCAGGCACGACGTGGAGGAGCGGATAAAAACTGAGATTCAGAAGCTGTTGACTGCTGGCTTCATCAAGCCCATTCACCATCCTACCTGGTTAGCCAACGTAATTCCTGTAAAGAAGAAAAGCGTCCAAATTAGATGCTGTGTTGATTTCAGAGATCTGAACAAGTGCTGCCCCAAGAACAATTTTCCCCTTCCCAACATTGACATGATAGTAGATGCTACCAGCGGAGATGGCATGTTCTCTTTCATGGATGGATACAGCGCCTACAACCAGATAAAGATGTATGAACACGATGCAAGTAAGACAACTTTTCGAACTCCTCTTGGAAACTTTTACTATACTGTGATGCCTTTCGGTTTAAAGAATGCTGGTGCTACCTATCAACGCGCCATGACTGCAATTTTTCACGATATGATGCACAATCAAGTCGAAGATTACGTAGATGACATAGTGGTCAAGTGAAAGACTCGAGCAGCCCATACAGACGTCCTACGGCAAGTGTTTGAAAGGTGTCGCGAAATTGAAGATGAACCCTCTAAAATGCGCTTTCGGAGTCTCTTCTGGAAAAAAATTTGGATTCCAAGTCACCTCTGAAGGAATCAAGGTCGATCCAACCAAAACCCAAGATATTCTCATGATGCCTCCTCCACAAACTGTGAAAGAACTCCAGAGCTTAATGGGAAAGGTAAACTATATCCGACGTTTTATACCTAGTTTGGCTCAGATTATCACTTCATTCACCACCTTGCTGAAGAAGGGAGCAAGTTTCATTTGGAGCACAAAGCAACAAGAAGCGTTTTGGAAGATCCAACAAATATTATCATCACCTGCTGTTATGAAATCTCCCATACAAGGAAGACCGTTATGACTCTATACTGCATATAGCGATGCTGCTGTTGGGGCCCTCCTCGCCCAAGATGATGATGAGGGAATCGAACACCCCATATACTACTTCAGTCGTACTTTGAACGATGCTGAACTCAGATCCCCAAAGCAGAGAAAGCATGTTTGGCCCTAGTTCATGATGTGCAGAAATTCAGACATTATCTAATGTCGAACAAAGTGGTGTTAGTATCCAGAGATGATCCCATCAAGTTCCTACTCTCAAAACCGGCCTTGATCGGAAAGCCGGCCAAATGGCTGCTCCAAACGTTAGAGTTTGATATATCGTGCGCTCCTCCAAAAGATATCAAAGGGAAAGCTGTAGCAGATCTGTTGGCGGCATTCCCAGAAGAAGGAACTACCGCACTGCATGAAGACCTTCCTGGGGAATTTCGAGGAATCTCTTTTGTCAAAGAGGAGGCATGGCTATTATATTTCGATGGTTCTGCTACTCCTAGTAGTAATACTGGAGGAGCGGGTATAGTTCTAGTGTCTCCGACGGGCGAAGTATTCTCACATTCTTTCAAGCTGGACTTTTAGTGCACCAACAATTCAGCAGAATACGAAGCTTTCCTCATAGGATTGTCACTATTCAAACAAGCAGGAGCCACACACCTGGAAGTAAGAGGCGACTCCAAACTGCTGGTCAATAAGATGAATGGAGTATACTCACTCAAAGAAGTGACACTGGCCCCTTATAGATCCGAGGCGCAAAAGCTACTGAACTACTTTGATGATGCGACCATAACCCACATAACCCATATTGGTCGCAATAACAACAAACACGCCGATTTCTTAGGCACATTAGCCTCGAAGCTGCAATTCGAAGGCTTGGAAGATACTTTGATCGTAAGGAGACGGACTGTAGCGTCAACATGGCTCACACAATCTAAAGATGTTGAAACCGACGACTGGAGAACTCCAATTGTTCAAGAGCTAAATAGTTCGCTCTCCCAAGGAAAGGTCAGTCTCAAAACCCTGCAAAGATTGTTCATGCTTCATGGAGTGTTATACCACCAAAATCCAGATGGGTCTCTGTCAAGATGTCTTGGAGATGAGGAAGCGCAATTACAACTTAACCGTATTCACAACGAGATTTGTGGACAAACGTTGGTAGTGACTCTTTCCCGACGTCTTCAACGCTTTGGCTACTACTGGCCGGATATGGAGACTCAATCTCGATCACACCAAGGTTCTTTCTCTAGTTGTCAGGCGCCACCACATCAAATAGAAGTCTTTAACGTTGGCTATGCTGGGGACTGGCGAGAACCGTACATCAATTATATTCGTGATGGTGTGCTACCGACCAACAAGAAGGATGCAACCAAGTTGAAGCATAAAGCCAAAAGATTCGTATTTCATGAGGAAATCCTATACCGCAAAAGTTTTGGAGGCAATCTGCTACCATGTTTGGCAAAATCTGAAATCCTGATTATGTTAAAGGAAACGCATGAAGGCGAACACCAAGGGAAGAAGAAGTTGTTACTCCAAGTACACGAAAGGAATTACTGGCCAACTATGGAGGATGATGCAACGACATTTGTTCATAAATTCCGTGAATGCCAAACTCACGGGATTCTCATCCACGTGCCTTGCACCCCACTTCACTCATTAAGTAGTCCATGGCCATTCTACAACTGGGGACTTGATATTATTGGGAAAATCAACCCAGCATCCTCAATACAACATGAGTATATCATAACTGCGACGGAATACTTTACCAAATGGGTTGAAGCCATTCCTCTTCGAGGAACCACGGGAGCGACAATTGCAGCATTCATTAAAGAATATATCATTTGTCGGTTTGGTGTACCTAAGTATATCATTACTGATAATGGTACCCCTTTTTCCAACAAGCAAGTGCAAGAGTTGCTCGAAGAATATGGAGTTGAACAAATTTTCTCTACTCCTTACTACCCTCAAGGGAATGGACAAGCCGAAAGCACTAATAAAATTTTGATTCGAATTCTCAGTCGAACAGTGCACGATAATCCCAGGACGTGGCATGAGAAACTGCCAATGGCGTTGTGGGTGTATCGAGCGGCGTCTAGGAGCTCTACAGGCGTTTTCCCTTATTCACTTGTTTATGGCGCGGATGCAATCCTTCCAGCAGAGATTAAAATCCCGTCAGCCATAATTTCGGCAGCAAGTGGAGCCCAATGGAATGAGGTCGAAGCGTCGAATTCCAGATTTGCGGAATTGGATACTTTGGACTCCAGGAGAATCAAAGCGGAAGAGCATGCTCAAGCATACATAAGCAGGATCTCGAGAGCCTACGATAAAGCTGTGAAACCACGAGTTTTTAAGGTAGGATATCTGGTGTTGAAGACTGCTAAACACATTCAACAAGACATGTTCGCACCAAAGTTTCTCCAAAATGGGAAGGCCCCTACGTAATCACCAAGGTTTATAACAGTGGCTACTACAAGATTGTTAGAGAAGATGAAGGTAAATTAGAAGCAGTCATCAACGGAAAGTGGCTTAAGGCATACTATGCCTTATCATCATTCTATTCCTCACTGCCTCACGACGCAACAATCAGGCATTCTCGTTATTCTTGTATCTTAGTTATCAGATTCTCCATTAGGTAAAACATATTAATGTAAACTCCATTCGCTTAACAAACCCAATGCAATTCATTTTCCAAAGCAAGGTTCAAAACCCAAAAAAAAGACGATCAAAACATCATTGTGCCTACTTATTCAAAAAAAAAGTACGACTAAGAAAAGGTCGTCCAACAAGTTTTAGTTCCTTGAAAGCATCATCTTCAGCCTCTCCTGATACCTTTCAGTCATACTCTTCAAGTCTCGGATCGCCTGATCCACCTTATCAGATTTCGCAGCCAAGGCCTTCTCCTCTTCCAAGATGGCTTTCGCAGCAGGAACGACATTGGCGATGATACCGGCTCGATCAACTTTGATAATATCAAGGCGCTGACGCAACCAGCGCACGTTGAACTCCATGGATTCACAGGTAGATATCATGTCTTCCCACTTTTCAATAGTTGATTTAGCAACATCACGTATGGATGTACCTTCCATCTCAGCAATCATGGGTAGGAGACAGTTCACTGTGGTAACCAAAGCAGATGAGCAGTGCCGCACCACGTTCCTAGTTGCAATATGGCCGTACCTCTTCCATATTTTTGTATACAAGGGTATGGACTCCTTCCTCACTAGAAAACCGCCAACAGCCCGGTAACTAGAAGATAAACATCTCATATGAACATCGAAACGCAAGCCTGTGTTGGGGTACTCGTAGGAGGAGATTCCCAAATCAGCGTCTTCCAGATCAGCGGCAGGCGTGTTTGAGCTTGAAAAAAGAGGAGTGGTTAAATCATCGTCGCCAACCACTGTTACACACGTCCCAGAAAGATACCTCTACAAAAAAAAATAGGGGAAGGTTGTTAGAGCACTGCTCGGTCAAACTCGCATGCGTTGCTATCTCAAGCATGTTTGTCAATCTAAGTGATCAAAACTATAAGTCTTGATTTTTAGTCTCTTATAGCTAAGTCTCAGACTAGGATAGTAAGTGTAGTTGATCTCAAGGACTTCATGGCGATTCATCATACAAGTAGAAGATATACTTAAGGAACCGGTGGAACTTCTCGACAGAAAGGTATGTGGAGACTTGAACTTATCTGTCACTCAAAAATCTATCTGTTCTATCTCCTAATCTTTGAGACAAAAGTCGTATGCTATATATATAGACTAGATCATACACATTTGGTATTTCGAGCCGAGTATACCTCGCCTATATATATCTCGAAATATGTGTTGGTAAGCTTTTTGCTTTGACCAAGTTTATCTTTACCTAGTGACGAAAGTCATGAATGTTTCAATCACCTTGCAAATTGCTTTGACGAGAAATAGTGTAACAACTATATAACGTCCTCTCAGAATGTTTCATTGATTGGGATGAGAGTTTAGATTACATAACCAATGGATTCCTTGAACCGAAGTTTTCGAACTTTGTTGATCAATAGAACCGGAAGTATGGTAAGTGCCAAGTCCGCGAACTGCTGAAGTTCTCAAACCCAAGAATTTCTGCTGGAGTTGAAAAATTACTTGCGTGAGCCAAGTCCGCGAACCCAGTCCGCGAACCGGCGTAGTTCTCGAACCCGAGAATTTCTGATGGAGTTTGTAAACTCTATCCGGTGTCTTAAGTCCGCGAACCTAGTCTGCGAATTTGAGAAGGTTATATATCTAAAGATGATTTCTGAACTTAATCTTAAAAGACTAAGGAATGCATTTGGAAACCGTGGCTATTAAATTTCATGAACCGATTCGAGTGAATCAATTCATCTTTGCTTCAATTGTGTCTTGTGTAGTTACATAATATTTCCTTGCAATTGAACAACTCTCTTAACTAGTTCATTTGAGTCAATTGAACTAGTTATGGTGAAGAAGAACATGGTTGATATGAAACGCTCAATATGGTTAACCTCTTTGGGTAGACTATTGTTGAACCAACAATGTACACATTTGGATGCGGTTAACAAACCTAGAAGCGTACAGTCAATTGTGTATAACAAGCTAAGTTTTCGATCTAACGGTTGAGAAATATTAGCTTGAATCTAAATCAGGTTTTCATCTAACGGTGAATATTGATTGCTTTGTAACTAAGGCAAAACCCTGATTTGAAAGGCTATATAAAGGAGACATTTAGCATTGAGAAAACTAATCCCCACACGTCCGTGTGATACTAGTTTCTCTGCTAGAGTCGATTCTCCTTTAACCTTTGGTTTTCTTCTTCTAAAACCAGGTTAACGACTAAAAGACTTCCTTGGGATTGTGAAGCCAGACCGATACTACTTTTATCGTAGTTGTGTGATCTGATATTGCATCTTCTATCGTCACAGTACAATCATATTGATTGGCTTGAGATCGTGAGAGTTATCCGATAGGCAAGAGATAAAAAGTAATCACAAACACCTTCGTCTCATCGTTTGCGATTCCACGACATCTTGTTTCGCTACCATACGATTAAGATTGTTGTGAGGTGATTGATTAATATAGGACGTTCTTTGGGAATATAAGACCGGTTATCAATTGGTTCATGTTCACCTTGATTATTATCAAAAGGCGGAACAAAAACTTTTAGGGTTTTTCCGTGGGAGACAGATTGATCCTTTGATAGACTGGTCTGTGTGAGACAGATTTGTTTATTATTAAAGCCTGCCATTTTGGGTCGTAGCAACTCTTAGTTGCGGGTGAGATCAGCTAAGGGAATCAAGTGCGCAGTATCTTGCTGGGATCAGAGGCGTAGGGAGTACAATTGTACCTTGGATCAGTGGGAAACTGATTGGGGTTCAACTATAGTCCAGTCCGAAGTTAGCTTAGAGTAGGCTAGTGTCTGTGGCGGCTTAATACAATGTGATTTCAATCTGGACTAGGTCCCGTAGTTTTTCTGCATTTGCGGTTTCTTCGTTAACAAAATTCTGGTGTCTGTGTTATTTCTGTTTCCTCATTATATTTGTTTATATAATTGAAATAATACAGGTTGTGCGTTTGAATCAATCAATTGGAAATACTACCTTTGGTTATTGATTGATATTGATTGATCCTTGGACATTGGTCTTTGGTACCGTCCAAGTTATTCCTTGTGTTTGATTATAGACTCGCTGATTTCTATTAGCTTGAGTAAATCAAAACAAGAGAGAGATATTAACTCCTAGAGATAATTTTATCTAGATTGAGTCTGACTATCTAGTTGATTCTCTAGTAAGTGTTTCGGAGTTAGTCCATACAGATTGTTAATCAAAATATTGGGTGGTGTTGTTAGACCCCCGCTTTTTCAATTGGTATCAGAGCAGGCAAACGCGTTCAAGACCTCAAAAGTCTGTGTTTGTAGCGATCTGACTCTATGGACAGTTGTGCTATCTCAGTAAATGTACCACCAGTCTTCGATGGCTCAAACTACCTATAGTGGAAAATTGTTATGCGTACCTTTCTTTAATCGCGTGATTTTCAATCATGGGTTTATGTTGTTAATGGCTATGAGGTTCCCGTTGTTATAGTTGAAAATGCTACCGTGCATAAAAACATTGGTACATATACTGCTGTTGAGGCACTTGCTGCAAAGCAAATCTCCGACGGTTTGAATGCCATCATACATGCCATTACCCCAGATCTTCGACACTATGTGGCATCCTGCTCCATGTCTAAAGATACTTGGGATACTTTAGAAACCGTATTTGAAGGTAACACCAGCGAAAAGGAAGCTATGCTTCAAAACCTTAACTCCGAATGGGAAGACCTTCATATGGCAGAAGAAGATTCATTTGATGAATTTTATCACAAAATATCTAAAATTGTTAATGCATCATGTGCATTGGGTAGGACTACTCCTGAAAAGAAAATTGTGATGAAGATTCTCAGATCGCTGCCATTTAAATACGAATCTAAAAATCATGCCATCGTTGAGGGAAATAACATTGATACTTTTTCACGAAATACGCTTGTCGGGAAGCTTAAAATTTTCGATTGCGAATCAAGAGATAAACATCACACGTCTAGTAACCATGTTACTACTCCTGATGGAAAATCTCACCGTCCTAAATTGATTGATAATAAAAATGAGAATTGATTTATTTCTACGTTGTCCCTGTTCATACGACAGCTTAAGAAGATTCTTAGACAAAGTAAAAGAAAGTCTCAAAAAGAAGTTCGATCAATCAATAAAAAGGATAAGAGAGTTCATAAAAACTGTACTAGCGAAACTGGTCTCATGTGCTGCAAAAGTGATCATACTTTCAAAGATACAGATACTCAGGTGAATAATATAACTAAAGCATGGATGAATACTCTTGATTATCGTTCTGAGGATGAAATCTGTGATAGTTCTCTTAACCTTTTTGCTGAAAATCACAATCGTGATTCTTATAAGACATGTCGAATAACCCCGACTGTGTCTCATAAGTTGGGACAACGAATGTCACCTGACTGTGTATCACTCTTATGTCATCTTGACAACAAGAGTGATACAGAAAACCACAAGATTCTACCAAGATTCTCGGTTTCCTTGTGTAAAAATCAGGATCATCTTAGCACGAATGATCAAAAGCAGTCCTATTCAGCTAAACACTTGTAGATGGGGCAAAACGATTTGCTGGTTTTTACGGAATTGAGGAGACGACCGTGCGGAGGAGACTCCTTGAACCGAGCGAAATGTTCAACCTCACACAGATGCACTATAAGAAGGGAGTGCTTTGAATTCGAGAGATCAATCTGTAGTACTCCGGCCTAAACCAAGACAATGGCCGTTCCAGAGTAAATTCGGTCACAAGAGATGATGGGTCGATCTGTAGGAGGGGAGCTGAGAAATGTGTGGAATCAATGGTAATCAAAGATTGTAGGTGTGTTATGTATTCTGAATAAGATAAGTTATGAATGATTGAATCTCTGTTGAGAGTGATTACTCAGATGTTGAGTTGTTAATCTTGTGTTGTCTATTTGACGTGAGATTCTTGTTGTATCTTCAATCATGATTCAAAGACTTATTTATATTGCTGGAATTGTAAACACCATGATCCCATGAAGTGTGACAGTTGATGGAATCAAAGTATGGAGAAATGGAAATCGTGTTTGAAACCAGTTGCTCATCGTGCGGAGACTTGGTCGATTTTCCATCCACTACTTTTTTAACTCCTTCAACTGATTGCACGGCTTGCTCACATTTTCATCGTGTGTATGAACACACGTGCCATAGACCGCCAGACCAAAACCCTAGTTAATATCCCCCAACGTGACACGATTGATGTCTCGTGGAGTCTGCAAGGCATACGTGTATTTAGTTAGTCATGCTGACTTCATGACTTCATGGGACGATGAGTCCATGTATTTGCTGAGTTGAACATGATTTTGCAAAATGTTCTGAGACTCATGAATTGAACGTGTCTGTTGAGACAGAGGTAAAATTCTGGAATAAATGTTGATAGTTAAGATGAACCAATATTCCTCAGTGTGAGCAAATATTATTCATCTGAATGTTGCTCGTTTGATGAATTATTGGTAGCGTGACAAAATAAAATATTAAATTAAGATACTGGCAGCTGTACCAAGTATAATTAATAAAATGTTGATCATGAGATCGTCGTAAAATTATTAGTGTTCGTCCGAGTCTGGAATCATGATCCTTGGACTCAGAAACCTTAATTCGATCAATTGATGACAAATTGATGGTTTATTTGAAAATTAACCATGGAATGAAGGAGGGACCGACTACATGGGATCATGTATCGTCCATGTGGCGCCCATATGCTCGAGTGAGCAGATACCAAGGTCTCTTGAAGAGTTGGTGATTTGTTGATGAAAGAATGATTAAATGTTGGTTTAATCATTTATTAGAAAAATGCTCGTCTGAGCCTTAGGTGATAAAACCTAATTAATTATGAAGAGATGAGGGACCGACCAAGGGGTCATGAAACCGTCCCTGGATGGTCACGGGATCGAATGACGATCGCTCTATGAAAATTCCAAAATTATTTGGAAGAGTTTTGGACCGAATACGTGCAATTGCGCAAATTAGGTCAATTCATGAAAATATGTGGGACCGGCTCCGTGCGAGCCAAAGAGCCAACCTTGGTCGGCTAAGGTAACATGCTCACGTCGTCGAAACGTCCGAGTCCTGAGAATTTTGGTATTTTCTGGCGTGCGTTTGAGCAACCATTTGAGAAAATATGACAAAATCAGGGTTTTGCTGAAACTGAGGAAACTTCATGAGATGAAGGAAAATAATTATAAAATGAAGGAATGGTGAAGCGTGGGACCACTGAGGCCAAGGCATGGCCGGCCGGTCAATGACCACGGTCCCATGGTGCGCTGATGTTATCTCAAAGTTGTTGTAGTAATAGGTTCGTTGAGGCTTGTGAAAGCAAAAGATTCTAGACTTAATAAAACTTAAAAGTAAAGAAAACTTAGATCAAAATTTGATTTCAAGATATTAGGAATAAGCAAGACACTGACTCCACTATTATACATGAATAAATTATGGTAAATAATCCAAAACTCTAATTATCTTTTAAGTCCCTTATTTCTTAATTCACATATAATCAGGCAAATTCTCAAATATTAATTCTATCCCCTAAGCATAGATTATCTAAACAAAGTATAACCTATCTAGTTGAATCACAACTAATGAAGAAAATTATGCAAGCAATTAAAAACTCTGCAAAAGCAGTGATTGAGTGAATTATAAATTATAAATTAGAGAAAATAAATAATTACCAATTATTCATGCGTAAATAGCTTCCTCCTTGCCTTGGTTGCGAGAGAATTAGCACATCATCATGTCGGAAACACGCTCGAAATTCATTTATGCTCAAAAATGGTTTACAAATGATGAATAAGGGAGAAATAATGAAAAACCGGGTTTGTAACAATTATATTTGTTATAAACTGAATTGTTACAAAGTACGATAAAAGGTAACTGTCACAGACACTGTAGTTATACGACCCTCGATTGATTGTCGTTGTTACTATTGAAGAACGACAGTTTCTGTGCGTCTAAAGTTCAACGCTGCACCAGCAGAAAAGAATTTTCCTGCAAGTGATTATCTCGACTCTGTGATGCTTTGTAATATCCCAAAACTCTCTCCATCCATTCCTAAAACTCCTCAGCACTATATATATCCTCTCGTGCACAAGAAATATCCTCCATAACTCCAAATAATTCTCCATTACTCGGCAGTAAAGAGAAAATAATATTCGGATATTTTATTCCCTGAATTAACAATTCACGCGCTGGCATGATGAATAAACACTCCAAACATGATAGTACACGCTGTAGGATTGATTCAACACGCTTCAGACACAAATAATCTTTCCAAAATAACAAGAAATCCCGTGAATATCTCTCGCCTGAACGTGTTACCCTGTTTTATTCTCGCGGAATATCCAGCCAAACTGGATCGAACCGAAGGCCTTTACCAAGCATGTTAGGCTAGTTCAAGTCAGCCCAGTGAATATCAGCCATTGAATCTCTTTCTAGCACGCTAAAAAGTCCAACCCTAATTCTGCCTGCGTCTGAATTATTTTCCCGCCAATTTTGAAATTCAAAATGTAGATGATGACCTCCCCTAACAGAGAGGGGGTGCGAATAGCAGTTGGCCAACTGAGGTGCCCCTTAGTAAATGAGGCACCCCTTAACCAAAATGAGAGTCCGCATATCACATGTCCTCCGGTGGTGCTCCGCATAATTTTTCGAGCCGAATTTTCCAACAATATTTATTTCCAAAAAATACCTACAAACGCACAAAACACCATAATAAGGAAGAACACGAGTACTAACAATACGAAACATTGAGGACAAATTAGACAAATAAATGCGTCTATCAAATACCCCCAAACTTATTATTTGCTAGTCCTCGAGCAAAACTAATAAAAAAATAAAACCGAGTTAATCTCGGGAGGGTTTACCAGAGGTGTACCCACAAAACCATGACTTCTAATTGGTCACAAGTATCCAAAGAGCTTTGAGGACATACAAATTCTCAACCTATCTCCAAGTAACTAGAATGCCAGAGAAATTAAAGGTGCCGGCTCTAAAGATGACTGAAGCAAAGGGGAGACACATCCGCAACACTGCTAGATAAAGAGATATCCGCTACACAGCTAGATAAACATTGTAAGATGCGTCCGCTGATTTACCGCTGGATAAGATTAGGAGAGAGATAAAGATGAGAGGGACATCTACTACACAGCTGGACTAATTACGTGTGATGAGTTGAACCAGTGATAGAAAGATCTTGTGCCAGATACAAAGCGGACTAACAAAGCAACCAAAATGTATTTTTCTTCGACTCTCTCATAGTGCTCAGTAGAAATAACGTCTTCTTCGGTCTTCAACTGTTGATGATAAACTATCGAACCTCATAGAACTTTGACAATTAAATTAACTCTTCTCTTCGATTTCTTGCTTGACTTAAAATTTCTACTTCGCTTATGTCCTTATTGAACAAAAAACTAATTATAGAACAAAAAGAACGTACTGATGAAATTTTTTTCTTTTTTTTTTCATTTTTTTTTTTCATTTTTTTCTGAAACAAAATTTACAAGACAAAAATTTACATGGCCATAAGAGAAGGACTTTAAAAACTTGGATCTTCGCAACTTGTGATGTCTTGGTATCATGAATTCCAACAACTTATATCATTTGCTCTTATAACTTCTTGTAACTAAGTCTTCAACTTTGATTTTTGAATTATTATTTTCTATTGTTGCTTCTAAACCTTAAACGTCTTCAACTTTCTTCATAGATTTTGATGTCGCTCCGCTTGTTGATGATGATAAGTTTTTACTGAGAGAGAGTCGTAATCCAGTAACTAAGACTACATTGTGAGGTTGCTTTGTCTTTCTGGCATTTTCTGACCTAATTTCCTTTCCATCATGGATGGTTAGGTCCATCACGACTACCCTCTAAAAGGAACAAGTTCTCTCCTGAATTTCAAAGATCTCAATGTCTTTTTCTCTAATGTCTCAAAAGATTGTTATCTCTAGCATTCCAATTTCTATCTTTTCAGTGAGAAACAATATGTAATCTTAGCTAACCGGATACTATGTGACGCTAGAAGTTTCAAAAATGCGACTATAAAGTTCTTCCCCACCCCCAAACTTAAATCTAACATTCTCCTCAATGTTCTAAAGATGAAATTAAAAGCATGAACAAGGAGAAACTGTTACCAATTGAAGCAAAAGAGTTAAGGAAAGATATTACCGTGTCGCATGCATATTGGGTTACCTCCCAAGAAGTGCTAAGTTTAAAGTCTTCAGCCAAATTAAGAAAGGATTAGTCACCTTATAGAATCATAAAGAAATAGCCGGAATAACTGCGGATCACCAAAACCAAATAGGGCTATCACAAGTAAAAGGAATCTGCAACATGCCAAGAAAATTAACGGATAAAGTACGCCCTTGTCTAGTTTCCTGTTTAAGACAACTACATCTAGCTGTGGTTCAGGTTCAGTAGCTATAAATGGGTCTAGATAAAATATTTTCATGGACTGCATTTCCTCGTAGCTAAGGTCCGATTCAGGTATTAGAGTCTGTAAATACTCAAGTAAAAACTTGGAAGCACATAATAATAACCTAAATAATTGCGGATCCTTTAAGTCAATCAGTTTTGACTCACACAATTGACCACGATGAAAGTAGTGGTCTTCCTTAAACAAATGTGTCGACCCTAATATCCTAAAGTAATTAGGTTTAGTCTCAAAACTTAATAATTGACACATATGAAACTTATACGTTCCCACAATTGGTTGAAAAATATTTGGTGGGAAAACAAAGTTAATTTGGGTACTATCGCCTGGGTAAACCACATCAATCAGAGCATGGGTTTCTAACAACTGAACTTCTTCCTGGACATTATTAGGTTCGGGAGATCTAGTATGAAGGTAATCTGGCACAATGATTGAGGCACATATATCAAGTCCCAAGTGAGGGACCTTTCTAAGAGTTAAAGCACATGGAGAATGATAATCACCCCCAAACTTAGAGTTTTCAGTGTCTCTAGAAAGACTAGTCACAACTTCCCTAATTTCTAGGTCATCAGATTCCTGGAAATGGTCAATTGATTCTTCTAAGTCAGGTTCATCCTCACTCATCTCTATGAGTTCACTTTCTTTGTCTAAAACTATTGTTTCTAAATCGCTAGACTCAAAATAAACTCGTTCCTCTAAACCTTCGTTGGCTTCGTGAAAAGGAAATACTACATCGTCTAAAAGGGGGGTATTTCTAGTCAAATCCTCATCCTTTTGAATAGGTGAATAATTATTAAAATTATTTGGATTTGTACTAGAAACAACACTATCATTATAAAGCTCAATCGAAGTAACAAATTCCTGATCACTATGCCTACATATTTTATGTTCTTCATCAATACTATCCTCATCATAATCATCACTATAATAACATGAAAATGATCGAACCCCATCTAAATTAGTAGTATTACCAATTCTAACCTCGTCATCTTGATTATGTGAATAAAAATTAACCTTATTTTCAAGGGTGGTATTGGGAACACTATATTGGTATTTAAGACTATCTTGAGCAAATTTTTTTACAATCCTATTTGTACTCTCAGTAAATTGCTTGAGGGACTCTTCTAGAGACATCTTAGTTGACTGCTCTACGGACTCTTCTGGGAGCGGAATATTATAAGTCTCTTTCATAAATAATTGAAATTTCTGTGTTGACTCATTGAAACTCTTGAGAGACTCTTCTAGAGAAATAGAAGGATTGTTTTGCTCGTATGCCTTGTGGGTATGTGGATAGTAATTGGGCTCACAATGGTATGGACCAAAACCTTCAAAAGTTTCGCATTCCCAATCACTATTCACACTATGGTCATAAAAAGGATAATGTCCAAGCTGCTCAGTCGGATACTCATTGTATTGGCTACTATAATACCAGTTTGACATCCTAACTGCAAGGGAATTCTAAACAAGCACAAAGTAGGTTGAATCGACCACAACAAGTCTATTTTATCTAGCAAACAAAAAGCATGATGGCTCCACTTAGATTGTTTCTAGACCAGCTTCTATTCTTTCGAAAAGGATTTCGTTACAATCTGAGCAAACCCCTCTGGAATCAATCCGAGTTAAATTAAGTTGAATTGAGACGAGGGAAGCTGCGTGGAGCTTTGATACCCAAGGCCTCACCGACATTACAAGGCGGCGTATTCAACTCACAGAAACCATCATGAACTTCAAAGTATGCTCAAAAGAGTAACCAATATTTTTCGAACGACTTTACAATTAAGCTTGTTACCCTATCGGTCTCGTTCTTATCCAATTTAAGGCTTAGGTTCGCGTAGGTTACGTGTTCCTAAGGCGGGCAAGAAGGAAACGGTGATGAAATCCGAGTCCTTATCTTGATTTGGCCAGGCCTTGCCCTTTACTAGAAAATTAAATACGATTTCAGGTCCTCAACATATATGCATGCAAACTCATCCAGTAAACCCGCTGACAGGGGATTCGCGGGTGTTTAGAATTCTTACCTCCCGTTCCAGACGGGGGATGAACCGTTGAGGTCGACTCGGGCCACCGACTCCAATGTCAGTGTACGAACCCGAGGGGCCGAGACGATATCGTAATCATCGTCCTTCTCTGCACACACTTTATAATTAAACTACCCTTCCGTAGGGTTTAAAAATAATGTCCCAAAGTTTAAAGTCCAAAGTCCAAAAATAAAGTGCAAAAGAAAAGGAAAGTCTAAAAAATAAAAACGTATATCTTTTTTTTTCTCTCTTTTTTATAAAATAAAAAAAAATATATCTTCTTCTTTCACTCCTTTCGCTTTGCCTTTTACTCCAAGTCTCTAAGTATTCACTAAAAGCTTTGGCAAAATTTTCTTTCGCTCCAAATTCTGTAAGGAAAAGACAAAAACCCAAAAACATAAAGAAGAACAAATAAAATAAAGACAAATAAAAACCTAAAAAAGAAAAAAAAATCTAAAAACTCTAGCCTAAAGACAAGCCCGCGTCGGCGGCGCCAAAAATTGATGTTATCTCAAAGTTGTTGTAGTAATAGGTTAGTTGAGGCTTGTGAAAGCAAAAGATTCGACTTAATAAAACTTAAAAGTAAAGAAAACTTAGATCAAAATTTGATTTCAAGATATTAGGAATAACGAAGACACTGATTCCACTATTACACATGAATAGATTATGGTAAATAATCCAAAACTCTAATTATCTTTTAAGTCCCTTATTTCTTAATTCACATATAATCAGGCAAATTCTCAAATATTAATTGTATCCCCTAAGCATAGATTATCTAAACAAAGTATAACCTATCTAATTGAATCACAACTAATGAAGAAAATTATGCAAACAATTAAAAACTCTGCAAAAGCCGTGATTGAGTGAATTGTAAATTATAAATTAGAGAAAATAAATAATTACCAATTATTCATGCGTAAATAACTTCCTCTTTGCCTTGGTTGCGAGAGAATTAGCACATCATCATGTTGGAAACATGCTCGAAATTCATTAATGCTCAAAATGGTTTACAAATGATGAATAAGGGAGAAATAATGAAAAACCGGGTTTGTAACAATTATATTTGTTACAAATCGAACTGTTACAAAGTACGATAAAAGGTAACTGTCACAGACACTGTAGTTATACGACCCTCGATTGATTGTCGTTGTCACTGTTGAAGAACGACAGTTTCTGTGCATCTAAAGTTCTTCGCTGCACCAGCAGAAAAGAATTTTCCTGCAAGTGATTATCTCGACTCTGTGATGCTTTGTAATATCCCCAAACTCTCTCCATCCATTCCTAAAACTCCTCAGCACTATATATATCCTCTAGTGCACAAGAAATATCCTCCATAACTCCAAATAATTCTCCATTACTCGACAGTAAAGAGAAAATAATATTCGGATATTTTCTTCCCTGAATTAACAATTCACGCGCTGGCATGATGCATAAACACTCCAAACATGATAGTACACGCTGTAGGATTGATTCAACACGCTTCAGACACAAATAATCTTTCCAAAATAACAAGAAATCCCGTGAATATCTCTCGCCTGAACGTGTTACCCTGTTTTCTTCTCGCGGAATATCCAAGCAAACTGGATCGAACCGAAGGCCTTTACCAAGCCTGTTAGGCTAGTTTAAGTAATCCCAATGAATATCAGCCGTTGAATCTCCTTCTAGCACGCTAAAAAGTCCAAACCTAATTCTGCCTGCGTCTGAATTATTTTCCGGCCAATTTTGAAATCCAAAATGTAGATGATGACCTCCCCCTAACATAGACGGGGGTGCGAATAGCAGTTGGCCAACTGAGGTGCCCCTTAGTAATTGAGGCACCCCTTAACCAAAATGAGAGTCCGCATAGCACATGTCCTCCGGGGTGCTCCGCATAATTTTTCGAGCCGAATTTTCTAACAATATTTATTTCCAAAAAATACCTACAAACACACAAAACACCATAATAAGGACGAAAACGAGTACTAACAGTACGAAACATTGAGGACAAATTAGACACATAAATGCGTCTATCATGCGCTTCCTAATTTTATATTACTTTTCATGATTTTATGAAAATATCATGAAATCAAGGAGTTTGTTGAAATTAAGGAGTTTCCTTGAAGTGAAGGAGTTTCCATGGGATCAAGGAAACAAATAATATTAAAATAATAAAATAAGGCCGTGTAGGACGGGCTTTGAGCATGGTCGGCCGGCTGGGGCGCGGTCCCGTGCGTTTCCCTAATTTTATGTAATTTTTGTGTATTATTTCCATGATTTGAAGGAATTTTCATAATTTGAGAGAAATACCATGAAATCAAGGAATTTCATGGGATCAAGGAAACTTAAAATAATAATAAAATAAAGGGACGCATGGGACCGGCTAAGGCATGGCCGTCCGGCTGGGGCCCGGTCCCACGAGTTTCCCTAATTGTATATTATATTTTTCGTGGTTTTATGAAAATACCATGAGATTAAGGAGTTCCCATGAGATTAGGGAAATATTAATAAAATAATATGGAACCATGAGGTGTGGGGCCGGCCGGGATCAAGGCATTGCCGGTTGGCCAATAAACACGGCCCCACGACATTTTTCCCAATTTTATATTATTTCCTTGGTGCGAAGGAAACACCATGAAACTGAGGAGTTTCCTCAAAACGAAGGATATTTGTTCAAATGTAAGGATTTTCATAAGATCAAGGAAAATAACAAAAATATGATAAAATATAAAACTGGCGTGGGACTGGCCACGGCATGGCCGGCCGGATAGTGGTCCCAGTCCCCCAGCGCCTTGGTCAATATTTTATTATTTATTATATTCTTTCCTATTTTGCATAGGTTCATCGTTTCGTCGTATTTTGAAATACTCGTTCGTGCATTCAGGTGATTGTTAGTGCATCATCGTCGAATACACTTGCACCTTTTGATTCGGGGCTTACTCGAAGGTAACTCAGACGCCCGTATGTTGAATATTTATTACTAACCCATGGAATTCTGCTGGGAAGAACCATAGATTGAAGTAACGAAATATTTCGAAAATATTTGAATATTTTCAAAAATTCAGTGGATGAATCCAAGAATTTAGGAATAATTAATTGATGGCTCTATACTAGTACGATCGTCTAGGAGCATTAATTATTCTGAGCGACATGAGCTAGTTGAAGCGTCATATCCTTTATATAGTCAGGAAAAAATGTTGTTTGTATCCTGAAGACGTTATTGCTCTATACTAGCAGGAAAGCTGTCTAGGAGCCGTCCAATCTCGTGATTCTATATAGAAGTAATTACTGAATTTTTCAGTATTCATGAGATATGCCGTTACCTAGCCGAGAGACTACATATCTGCATGTACTCTGAGAGGCAGTATTCTCAGTCAGAGATTCGATGAGTGACACGTGTCTCGATACTAGCACCTGATTGCTGGATCAGAAGTTCGTATAATTATGGGTTTACGATTTTAGCCTTTGTCGAAAATCCACCATCTACATTAAGTCCCTTGCTTAGTGAGGAACAGTCGTGTTCCTCAGTCAGCATTAAATGGTCATTTTCCGGTTATAACAATATAAGTAATTGAACTTAATCGTAAGTTAAGACGTTACAAGATTTCTGATAGTACGAGCAAACCACGACTTGAATGAAGACCCCAGTGGCATGATAGAGCATCGTCTAATGATCATAAATTGGTGTTGAACCGCTGATTTGGACGACGGGACCTTGGTCGTTTAGGATTCGCGGGGCCGGAATAAGGAAATCCTTGTGAAAAAAAGGGAATTAATCCTTTTTTTTACTTCACCTAAACCGACCACCACCTTCATCACGCCTTCATCACCTTCACGCCAGGGAGGAATAAAATTTTTCCCGGAGTTTCCAGCGCCGCCGACCGTCGCCGCCACCGTCCGACCAATTTTCAGCCGGCGCCGACCAGGTACGAATTTTTTTTTTTTTGAAGTTCATAAGAGTTCCATGAAGTGATCATGTTTGGGTTATATATACATGTGCATATATATGAGTGTGAGTTTTGTTGAAAAACCCCTTTTTCTTTGAAAACGTATGTTCGTTTGATCGTTAGTTTGAGAAGCTAATAAAAATCCCTGATTTAGGAGAGATTTTTTTTTATACATAGACTTAGGTACAGTGATAAAACTTTGTTTATGAGCTTTCATGAGAACCAAGGTTTTATCATAAAAGGAGTGAACTTTCACTAAACCGAAATAAACAAACCCTCGTTTTAAAGAATGACGATAGCACGAAGGAAAAAAGTTTCTTTTTTTTTTATATATATAGACTTGTGTCCAGTGATAAAATTTTGTGTATGAGCTTTCATGGAAATCAAAACTTTATCTTATAAGGTGTGAGCTTTCACAAAATTGAAATAAACCTTCATTTTAAAGCCGAATGACGACACGAAGGAATTTTTTTTTATATATATAAAATCGTGATGTCCACGAAAACTATTTTGTACATAAAACCGTGACATGCTCACGGAATTTTGTTTTGCGTGAGTTACCACTCACAAAAATAAAAACGCGAGTTATCTTTCATGTTTTTGTAAACATATATTTTCAAAACCCAAGTTTGATTTTGAGTAATATTCAAAGTAAACAATTATTTATGATGAAATAATGTTTTAGTTTTCATAATTCCATGGTGAATGTTCAGACAGTAGAAATGTTCATGATTTTATAGAAATCTGAGTTTCGTTCGTTTTTTGTAGGTTTCGAAGAGACGAACGATTTTTGAGGTGTTTAACTCTCGCATTACTATCACTATTGTTAGTGGAATCGTGAAAAGGTAAGAGTTAAGAATTACCATTTTGTAGATGCTAGTATTTCCATTTGCATGATTCCATCATCTTGTTGAATTTCATATCTGGATGATGTACTGAAGTAGAATGCAATGTGAATTTTACAGCTACTCCGCAAGTGACGAGAGCTATTCAGGCTTCTGGAGACTTATTCATTTTTCATGATGCAAGAGGTATTGTGGCTCTACTTGCTCGTTAGTGTATTCCCACTCACACCTTCATATGTAGATGGGGAGAGTTTACCATTACCTTAGAGGATGTGGCTGCTTTGATGCATCTCCCAATCACGGGCAATCTCCCTGGGGATCTTTCAGATGAGGAGACTGCAGTTTCTAACATCTTGACAGCTACAATGGAGGAAGTGAATAAGGCATCTGGCAGTAAAGGATGCTATGCTCACTGGTTAACACGTCGGTGGCCCTAATACGAGGTTTCTGATAGTCCCATGGACGGTATGTTACCCATTGCTGCTTTCTTATGTTTATGGCTGTCCAGAGACATATTTGAAGACAGTGGAAACTTGTTGAATCCCTTCATGATCCCCTTTGTTATCAAGATGGCTCAAGGTGAGAAACTTACGATAGGTAGCTTATTCCTGGGTTCTTTGTATTCTAACTTGGACTCCTTGACAATAGACTCCAGCGTGTCGATGGCTTTATGAAGATTGAGTGTTATGCCAACACGATGTTTCTTCAAGCTTTGATGTGGGAACACTTCAAGAACTATGCACCTATTCCACGTAATATTTTGCAAGGACCGAATGCTGATGCTCGTCACATATTCTCTGAGAAAGATAATGCCAGGATCATGCGCTGGAATACAAAGCAGCCCCGGTCTAAAGCACGCCTCATTGATGTGTTAGATGATGAATCTGAGTTCAACTTCCGCCCATGGGTGTCAGTTCCTGCTTATGTTTCTCAGCCGACAACTTTCAATACTGGAGAGAGTGTGGTTCTGACGTCTGGTGTGAATCTGAATGATGGCGAGAGATCTTTCATGTTGAGTTGCACCCCCGGTCATTTGTTATCGGCCATGTATGGAGAGTTTTCAGTGGAGGAATATAACATTGATAGGGCGGCTCGACATATGGGTATGGATCAGTGTGTTCCAACTATACGAAAAAGGAAGCCATCAGTTGAGCAGCTTAGGACTCATTTGGACCATACTCATATGGAAGGAAGTAATTACTGGTTTCCTTGCTCCGAAAGATTTGCGTATGTAACTCCAGGTTATGTAGACTTTTGGAATCAACAACTTGAGCGGTTGCATGAATTCGTGATGGTTGGTCAGCCTCCAGTGAAGGATCCCCCTTCTACTGAGATGATTTATGGTCGACCAAGATTGAAGTATCTCTCTGGTGATAAACGAAAATCGTCTCCAGGATGTTCTCAGGTATGTTTCTTCATATCATCTTCATGAAATTATGAGAACTGTATTATAATTATGTCACTGAATTTTATCACAGGACGGTCGCAATGTAAGACCTCGAACCTGTGTAGATTTCTCAGAAACTGAAGCGATTGTTCACGGTGGAGAAGGAAGGAACAAAAGTTATAAGATGTTACCTAATACCGTAAAGTCCCCAGTTGGTTCTTTGGTGAGTTCTCAGTATTTCCTTTGTTGTGACTTTTTGTCGCCCGCATTATTAGGATCATGAAACCAATTTTGTTATTCCGTTGCAGAATTTTACTCCATCAAGTATCGATGGTCTTCGGTTTTCTGCTACTGAGCAAACAATTCCTGATTTGAGCGATGAAGAAGAAGCCGTAAGTATTTCTTCGCATATTCAATTATGATGCTTTATAGATAAAATGTTGATTGTTGAGGATGTATCCAGGAGGATGTCTCCATGGATATGGAGAGTGCTGATACCCGGCCATCCTCTGAGAATATATACAAAAGCACTTCCAAAGATTCGGAGCCGAATAGAAGTAATGAGCCTTTTGTCGTTAACACGGACAATCCCAATTCCTTGAATACTTCGGAGACCCCCCAATTAAGTACATGTCATGTATCCTATTCATAGAAGAAAGTGCTGATTTGTGAATGAATGAATGAGGATCCATGTGTATACACGAAAAACTTAGTCGAAATTCGTCGTCAGAAAATTCAGAACTCAATGTTTTAGCAAAAACGCCGTAAAACCTTCATCTGGAGTCGGATTTTCATGATCTGCATATGCATATTCAATCCCGGAAAATTTCCAAGTTTTATTAAAGAAGCTTTTTAAGTTTTGAGCACGTTCAGGGCCTGAAAAATGTGAAACAGTAAACTTCCAGGAGACTTTCAGAACTTTTTCAGATGGTATGTTGCTCAATGTTTTGACCACATCTCCTTGCTTGTTCATCGGATTGTCATGAAATTTTGAAACGATGTAGAGGACATCCATACGAAGAGAATGGTATATAACCCATCCTCAGATTCCTTGTAGATGTATCCCAGTTCGTATTTTAGTACAGAGCAGAGTACAGTTTTTTCAGACGAGGTTACCGTAAAACGTATTTTCATGAATTTCATGCTATTTGCTCGTGACTTGGGTGTATAATGATGAACTTTGATGATGTTTCATTGCTTGTATACTGTATTTTATAATCTCACTTGGTTTCATGCTTAAATGACTCTAACCTCATGTAATCTTCGTATTAGGTGTCAAATACCGAAGTTGAGGATATTGAAACCAATGAGGATAACTCGAACTGACCTGGAGTTATTGATGAAGAGACAACCATCCCTGCACTTCAAGGCCATGAGAAGGTTGTCACTGAAGTTATGGAAACCCAGATTGTTGCTGCTTCAGTGATAGAAGAAACCGAAACATCAGTAGTGAATACTGAAGAAACTGTTGCCCCGATTGTAGAAGCTTCTCCAGTAATTGAGAACCGTATAGTGGTGCATGAATATCCAAGTGCAGGAGTTGATTTTGATCCTCCATTTGATTCTTCACTCCCGTATCATGAACTAGTTGGTGGATTCAGCGTTCCCATTGGATATGCAGGCTTGTACGAGAAAATATGGAAGAAGTTTGGTCATCTGATTGTTTACAGGGATCCTGGACGTGCTTATGCTTTAAAAATGCAAGTAGGTATTATATTGCGTGTCGTAAGTGATATATGCACTAGGTCCATAAATACTGTGGCTCCAGATATACTCTTTGATTGGGAGTTTAACTTGGAGAATTCAGAAAGACTTGGCTTCAATGTGAAGTGGCTTCGTAAGCAAATGAACGCTATCAAGGAATCATGTGAGAACAACATACCCTTTCCCAATGATGATGTGATGGATAAAGAAGACAAGATCGCCAGACTGGCTGAAGAGTTGAACAAGGAGAAGCCGACTTTGCAGGTCTTGAAGGATGCAGAGGAGCGAAAATCCTTTTTTGCTGATTTTATTTGATTTCCCTTTCATAATCTCTTGAACTTCTGAACTTCTGAGAGATGTGAGGTTTTTATTTGGGTTTTGGTATTAGCTGGTTTAGGATTGGTAGATGATTGAGGATTTTCTTTTGAATTTGATAGAGATTTTCTTTTAAGAAATATGAACTGAATTTTGATAAATTGCTGAATTCAAATACTGATTGCAAGTACTGCAAACGTTTTGGAGGAATTGAAATACAATGAAAGAAAATCCTAAATGCCAAATCCAGACGCCATGAATGCTACAACGCCCAGTACCTCAAATGCCTAATTATTTCAGACGAATGCCTTAAGCCAATTCTCATGAATTACTGGTAGGGTTCTTCCGTCTGTGTTGATTAATTTGTAGTATCCTCCGGTTATGGATTTAGCAACCATAAATGGTCCTTCCCAATTAAAGTTTCTTGCAGAGTGAAAACCACGTTGAACTGCTTTGAGAACCAGGTCTCCTTCATGAAATTTGTTAGGTTTGGTCGACCGCGCCTTGAATATCTTTTGTTGATTCAGAATTCCTCGTGTGATGAGATTCCGTGGTTGTGGCACATATGGACACTTGTGCAGAAAGGAGTATCCTTCATAATGTCTGTCATGCTTAGCCACATCCTCCGTAATGAATCTTTTGATTGGATGATCAACTTGAAGAGATTCTGGACCCAACCGTTGGGTGAAATATTGTTGTGGTGAGATTATCCACTCATAGCATTTTGCAATTGCTAAATTTTTTGCGGAGTGAAGCCCTTGGACCAAATAAGCATATTTGAAAACTGACGATGTGGGCACATGATAAGGAATAAGATTTGCCTGAGTGCGAAATCTCTTGACGAAAGCGTTTGGATGTTCCTCAGGCTTTTGTGTAAGTTCTGTCAAGGCTTTGACCTCCTCCAAATACTCGAATGGTGAGATATCTTCTTTTTCTTCTTTCGAGTCAGAGGTTTCTTCAGCAAAGAGATGTGTAATTGAAGGTGTCAGTGTCACCTTCCCATAATGAATCCATGTGTGTCCAAGAATCGTATCATATCCTGGATCTTCTCGGATTATATAAAACTTGGTCTCAGTGCAGACCAAATTTTCTTTGACTTTGAGGATGATGTGGCCATACGCATCTCTGGAAACTCCTGCGTGATCTCTGATTGCGATGGGGGCATGAGTAGTTTCCTGTCGAGTAATGCTAGCGGCTCTGAGAGTTTTCAAAGGGATGATATTGACGGCAGTGCCGACATCAACAAATGCTCTCTTGAACTCATTTCCTTTGATGTGCACTGTGGTGAGCAATCCCCAATCATACATTTCTTTGTCAGTTGCTGGAGGCTTAGTGAGTGTCTCTTGAATCAACAGACGCTTGCCTGACATGATGTGGTTTAATGCAGGAAACATGTCTTTCCTTTGAGCTTTTGATAAGTATAGCAATTCGCATACATGCTCAATTAAGGATTGAACTGCTTCTTTGACGGGAGGTTCAGAGATAGTAAAGGTTCTGACTGGAAGGGGGTTCATGTGTACTCCTTCAGTCCCCAAGTTGAGTTCTCCCGATTCGACCTTTTCTTTAAATACGCGTTTCAAAGTTTTACAATCACTTGTGGGATGGATGAAAAATCTATGAAAGCGACAATACCGAGGATTTTCCATGGCCTCTTCAGTTGGTTCCTTCTTGACATACGACAACTTGATTGCACCATCTTGAATCCAGGAATTCATCAATTCGATAACTTCTTCAATTGAGCAAGGGAAATCAGGTGCTTCTGGATATTCCGTGTGTTGAGGAGGAGCTTGCACGTTATCCTTCTTTTGCGCCTTTAAAGGGGTCGAGGAAATATGCTTACGTTGTGGTTCAGCTTTCCGTTTTCTCCCTTCCGCGACATCATTTGTGGAAGGTTGAAGGTTGTATTGTTTGTTGATCAAATGTATGTTGCTGCCTCTAGCCTCTCGCGGTTCTTCAGCTTTTGCAGTCTTAGTCCTTTCTAATAGAGCAGGTGCAGTGGTTGCCGACCTCTTGGCTGCTTCATGGAGTTCTGTGAAAGTCTGAAACCTGAGATTCTCCAATAAAGCTCTGTAGACTGGAATCATTCTGTTGATGCATAAGTCCACAAGTTGTTGCTCCGTGATATTTGGATCATGGCAATCCAAAGCTTGAACTCTGAACCTTTTCACATAATCGTTAGGATGTTCGTTGTTCTTTTGAAACATCCTTCCGAGATCAGAGAGGGTAATTTGCTCTGAAATGAAGAAATACTTCCTATAGAAAGCATTAACCATTTCTCTCCAACTGTTGATAGTTCCTGGTGCGATGTTGTTGTACCAGGTGTATGCTCTGCCTTTCAAGGATTTTGAAAATTCTTTGAGGCGAACAACATGGTTATGCTCATGTTCACCCAAAGCTTCGAGGAACCGAGAAACATGTTCCCGAGAATTGCCGGTTCCGTCGTACAAAGTAAAGGTTGGAGAGATATAACCTTTCGGAAGAGGAATCCTTTGTGTAGAAGCAGGGTATGAAATCTAGTGAGGATGGACATGTGGGGTCTTGTCTTTTCCACGGTTCTCCAGAAGACGTTCCAAATCTTCCCGAGTGATGAAGTTTGATGACTCCTTCGCTAAATCGTCTGCAGCTTTGCGGACTTCATAATCATCTACTGTGTGAATCGGAATTACCTCATGATCAGCGTCTGAGGATTTTTCCCTCTCTTTTCCTTTTTCTTGGGTCTTCCCTGACATTGTATCAGTGAGATCCTTCAGTTGATTAAATAGCTCCTTTTGTGCTGTAGCCATATATGTTTGATTCTTTGCAAGAGTCTCTTGCACTTTGATGAGATCAGCAATGGTAGGTGGTGGATTTCCTCTGACTTCCTCAGGGTGTCGGCCGAACAAAGGATGTTCCTCCGTGTTGACATGAGGAGGAGTAACATCACCACCGTCAGTGTTAGAGGACGGAATCATTCCCGGGATATCCTTGTTGTCGTTGTTTTTGTTGTTGCTAGTGCTAGCGCCGTTTGCGATGGAACCTGTGACTAACCCAGACCTAAGACCAGCCATCTTGTGGAGTTGTGAGATTGCAACCGAGATAATGATCTCCCACTATGTCCGCCAATCTGTAGATGAGGCAAAACGATTTGCTGGTTTTTACGGAATTGAGGAGACGACCGTGCGGAGGAGACTCCTTGAACCGAGCAAAATGTTCAACCTCACACAGATGCACTGCAAGAAGGGAGTGCTTTGAATTCGAGAGATCAATCTGTAGTACTCCGGCCTAAACCAAGACAATGGCCGTTCCAGAGTAAATTCGGTCACAAGAGAGGATGGGTCGATCTGTAGGAGGGAAGCTGAGAAATGTGTGGAATCAATGGTAATCAAAGATTGTAGGTGTGTTATGTATTCTGAATAAGATAAGTTATGAATGATTGAATCTCTGTTGAGAGTGATTACTCAGATGTTGAGTTGTTAATCTCGTGTTGTCTGTTTGACGTGAGATTCTTGTTGTATATTCAATCATGATTCAAACACTTATTTATATTGCAGGAATTGTAAACACCATGATCCCATGAAGTGTGACAGTTGATGGAATCAAAGAGTGGAGAAATAGAAATCGTGTTTGAAACAAGTTGCTCATCGTGCGGAGACTTGGTCGATTTTTCATCCACTACTTTGTTAACTCCTTCAACTGATTGCACGACTTTCTCACATTTTCATCGTGTGTATGAACACACGTGCCATAGACCGCCAGACCAAAACCCTAGTTAATATCCCCCAATGTGACACGATTGATGTCTCGTGGAGTCTGCAAGGCAGACGTGTATTTAGTTAGTCATGATGACTTCATGACTTCATGGGACGATGAGTCCATGCATTTGCTGAGTTGAACATGATTTTGCAAAATGTTCTGAGACTCATGAATTGAACGTGTCTGTTGAGACAGAGGCACAATTCTCGAATAAATGTTGATAGTTAAGATGAACCAATATTCCTCAGTGTGAGCAAATATTATTCATCTGAACGTTGCTCGTTTGATGAATTATTGGTAGCGTGACCAAATAAAATATTAAATTAAGATACTGGCAGCTGGACCAAGTATAATTAATAAAATATTGATCATGAGATCGTCGTAAAATTATTATCGTTCGTCCGAGTCTGGAATCATGATCATTGGACTCAGAAACCCTAATTCGATCAATTGATGACCAATTGATCGTTTATTTGAAAATTAACCAGGGAATGAAGGAGGGACCAGATACATGAGATCATGTATCGTCCATGTAGCTCCCATATGCTCGAGTGAGCAAATACCAAGGTCTCTTGAAGAGTTGGTGATTTGTTGATGAAAGAATGATTAAATGTTGGTTTAATCATTTATTAGAAAAATACTCGTCTGAGCCTTAGGTGATAAAACCTAATTAATTATGAAGAGATGAGGGACCGACCAAGGGGTCATGAAACCGTCCCTGGATGGTCACGGGATCGAATGACGATCGCTCTATGAAAATTCCAAAATTATTTGGAAGAGTTTTGGACCTAATACGTGCAATTGCGCAAATTAGGTCAATTCATGAAAATATGTGGGACCGGCTCCGTGTGAACCAAAGATCCAACCTTGGTCGGTCAAAGTAACATGCTCACGTCTTCGAAACGTCCGTATCTCAGTCCTGAGAATTTTGGTATTTTCTGGCGTACGTTTGAGCAACCATTTGAGAAAATATGACAAAATCAGGGTTTTGCTGAAACTGAGGAAACTTCATGAGATGAAGGAAAATAATTATAAAATGAAGGAATGATGAAGCGTGGGACCGCTGAGGCCAAGGAATGGCCGGCACGTCAGTGACCACGGTCCCATGGTGCCCTTCCTAATTTTATATTATTTTTCATGATTTTATGAAAATATCATGAAATCAAAGAGTTTGTTGAAATTAAGGAGTTTCCTTGAAGTGAAGGAGTTTCCATGGAATCAAGGAAACAAATAATATTAAAATAATAAAATAAGGGTGTGTGGGACCGGGTTTGAGCATGTCGGACGGCTGGGGCCCGGTCCCGTGCGTTTTCCTAATTTTATGTAATTTTTGTGTATTATTTCCATGATTTGAAGGAATTTTCATAATTTGAGAGAAATACCATGAAATCAAGGAATTTCATGGGATCAAGGAAACTTAAAATAATAATAATAAAATAAAGAGATGTCTGGGACCGGCTAGGGCACGGTCGGCCGGTTGGGGCCCGGTCCCACGAGTTTCCCTAATTTTATAATATATTTTTCATGGTTTTATGAAAATACCATGAGATTAAGGAGTTTTCATGAGATTAGGGAAATATTAATAAAATAATAAGGAACCATGAGGTGTGGGGCCGGCCGGGATCAAGGCATGGCCGGTTGGCCAATAAACACGGCCCCACTACATATTTCCCAATTTTATATTATTTTCTTGGTGCGAAGGAAACACCATGAAACTGAGGAGTTTCCTCAAAACGAAGGATATTTGTTCAAATGAAAGGATTTTCATAAGATCAAGAAAAATAACAAAAATATGATAAAATATAAAACTGGCGTGGGACTAGCCACGGCACGGCCGGCCGGCTAGTGGGCCCAGTCCCCAGCGCCTTGGTCAATATTTTATTATTTATTATTTTCTTTCCTATTTTGCATAGGTTCATCGTTTCCTCGTATTTTAAAATACTCGTTCGTGCGTTCGGGTGATTGTTAGTGCATCATCGTCGAATACACTTGCACCTTTTAAGTCGGGGCTTACTCGAAGGTAACTCAGACGCCCGTATATTGAATATTTATTACTAACCCATGGTATTCTGCTGGGAAGAACCATAGATTGAAGTAACGAAATATTACGAAAATATTTGAATATTTTCAAAAATTCAGTGGATGAATCCAAGAATTTAGGAATAATTAATTGATGGCTCTATACTAGTACGATCGTCTAGGAGCATTAATTATTCTGAGCGACATGAGATAGTTGAAGCGTCATATCCTTTATATAGTCAGGGAAAACTGTTATTTGTATCCTGAAGACGTTATTGCTCTATACTAGCAGGCAAGCTGTCTAGGAGCCGTCCAATCTCGCGATTCTATATAGAAATAATGACTGAAGTGTTCAGTATTCATGAGATATGCCGTTGCCTAGCCGAGAGACTACATATCTGCATGTACTCTGAGAGACAGTATTCTCAGTCAGAGATTCGATGAGAGACCCGTGTCTCGATACTCGCGTCTGATTGCTGGATCAGAAGTTCGTATAATTACGGGTTTACGATTGTAGCCTTTGTCGAAAATCTTTGAGCAGAAGAAGAAATCTTCTATGAAATCCCTTTTTCCTCAAAAAGTGATTTCTAGAACGGTGCATGATTTACCCAAATCAACAATCAAGTTTTTCAAAACTATGATTAAAAGGGAAAATAATGATGTGCGTAACTATTATCTCCTAAAGGATAAGCAAAAACCTGGATTAACAAATGATTCCCCCCCTCCACGAGATATATCCCAGTCCTATATTAGATTGGAATGATTATGAACTGTAATCTTGTTATTCATGAATCTTTCATCTATCCCTTTTGGGCAAGAATCATGATTTTCGAGAGGGTTGTGTAGGAATGTATCTGTTAAATCCCTAGGAGAATTTGATTTTGTTTATTCTTCCCGCTTACCGTTTTTGTTTGTTCATAAGACTTTTTCTGGAGATTACCAAATTCTGTTAGGGTTTGGTAAAAGGTCGTTTTTAGAAATTCTTCATCTTCATCCCTTCAAAAATGAAGTTTCTCCTCTTCTGCTTAATCATTTCATTTACCTTCTCTATCATGTCCTCTTCTAGTCTTTCCAGCAAAGAAAGTGATGTATGGACTGTTCTGTTTCCATCTAAGAAGATTCGTTTTGATTCTTCTGACAACGAGATGTGTTCTGAAAAACGTACCTCATCTTCTGATGAGAATCTATCTGTCTCACAATTTGATAAGCTCTCTTTAACCATGAATCTTGTCTTGGTTCAAGTACGCGCCCTGAAAAGTAAACTCGAAGCTTCCTCTAAGAGACTTGAAGATAAGATGGATAATCTTGAATCTAGGATTGATCTAATCGAAGACGAGCTTGATGAATATAGAGAATATGAGAAGAATATTCAAAGTAAGTGAAATGCTTCATAGAGGTTTATTTATGTTGCCTAGTAAGTCTTCTTTTTGGTTTAGTTGGAAGAATAACTAGTGCTTTGAATAGCGATGATTGTGACTACACATAGCCATTATTTTCATCTTCTTGTTTTTAGGTTTTTTGGTTTAAAATTCTAAAACTGTTTGAAGGATGATGTTTTGCAGTATTTAATCTTTTTTGATTTTTTATATTGCAATTTGTTATGGGATATTGGTGTTTACGTCCGTGAACTATGTTGTCCCATATTTTGTCAAAAGTAAAGTCGTTCACGATCGGTATTCACGTATTGGTTTAATAATGAATAGACTTTTGACATATACAAAAGTTAAGCCTATATTGTCAACCCTTGACGGAAGATAGGTTAAAATCTTTTTTATCCAAGGATTATTGCTATTGTATATGCTTGTGCAAAAGAATGAATCCTTGTGTATTCCACGGTATAGATCTTCATTGATCCATCTTTTTGTAGTACCGTGAGGCTCCGTGATGTATCTTATGTTGAGCACAATACAACTAAGTTGATTATTATTGATTAGCTTTGTTGGTTGTTCCGTAAGGTACGTTATGTTGAGCATTTAGAACTAAATTAATCATCTTCTTGGTTATTTAGTTATTACTCCACAAGTTCTCTTGTGTTGAGTACATGAACGATTAAGCCAATCACTCTCTTGTATGGTTAACTTAGTCGTTGCTCCGTAAGTTTACTTATGTTGAGCACAATGAATTAAATTGATCATTTTTGTGGTTAATATGATTATGTATTCCGATTGAATTATTCATGGGTTTACTTATGAATAATTTGATTGAGTCTGGGATATAAAAATCATTCTCATGGTTTTGGTGTCCAATAAAATCCTTTGTTTCTCTTGAAATTAAGGTTGCTCGTTGTTGTTCCCTTGGGAATGACATCAAATGGGGGAGAGTTCTTTTGAACTTGTGCTTAATGGTCATATCTTGAGGGGTGTGAGGCTGTGGAATTTTAGAGGGGTTATCTTGTATCTTTAAACTCCTTGATGAATGTTGTTAGCTTCGGACATATGATTGCATCTAAATAAGATGTTGTGTGTTTGTTTCTCTCAGTCATGAAATGTCTCTTACGGAAATTTCATTATGATCCCGTTCTTGTACCTTTGCCAATTTTATTGATAAAAAGGGGGAGAATTAATATGTAGTTCACACTACAAATGCATATGGTTTTCGGATCATTGTGTAAGGGGTAGTGGTTTTCATGTGAGATGGAGTATTGACTAAAGGGGAATGATACATATCACCACAATATTATTGTTGAAGTTGTGATACAATTGGACTTTGACACTATGTAATAATACTATGACACTGTATAACAATGATCGAGACAGATGCTTTATCATTGTTATATCTACGGATCTTCAACAACGGTGATGCTAAACTTACAACCTTTGGGATCATTGGAGTACTTGGAAGTGACGAAGATTTCGAGGAATGTTGAAGATTAGACATGTGGAATAGGAGCTACTAAAGTTTCATTATCTTTTTTGTATTCCATATATATTGATAGTTTTGTCACTAAAGTTGATAAAGGGGGAGATTGTTAGAGCACTGCTCGGTCAAACTCCCATGCGTTGTTATCTCAAGCATGTTTGTCAATGTTAGTGATCAAAAATATAAGTATTGATTCCTAGTCTCTTATAGCTAAGTCTCGGACTAGGATAGTAAGTGTATTTGAGCTCAAGGACTTCATGGCGATTCATCATACAAGTAGAAGATCTACTCAAGGAACCGGTGGAACTTCTCGACAAAAAGGTATGTGGAGACTTGAACTTATCTGTCACTCAAAAGTCTATCTATTTTATCTCATACTCTTTGAGAGAAAAGTCGTATGCTATATATATATATATATAGACTAGATCATACACATTTGTTATTTCGAGCCGAGTATACCTTTCCTATCTATATCTCGAAATATGTGTTGGTAAGCTTTTCGCTTCGACCAAGTTTATCTTTACCTAGTGATGAAAGTCATGAATGTTTCAATCACCTTGAAAATTGCTTTGACGAGAAATAGTGTAACAACTATATAACGTCCTCTAAGAATGTTCCAATGATTGGAATGAGAGTTTAGATTACATAACCAATGGATTCCTTGAACCCAAGTTTTCGAACTTTGTTGATCAAGAGAACCGGAAGTATGGCAAGTGCCAAGTACGCGAACTCAGTCCGCGAACTGCCGAAGTTCTCAAACCCGAGAATTTCTGCTGGAGTTGACAAACTACTTGCGTGAGCCCAGTCCGCGAACCGGTGTAGTTCTCGAACCCGAGAATTTCTGCTGGAGTTTGTAAACTCTATCCGGTGTCTTAAGTCCGCGAACCTAGTCTGCGAACTTGAGAAGGTTATATATCTAAAGATGATTTGTAACCTAATCTTAAAAGACTAAGGAATGCATTTGCAAACCGTGGCTATTAAAGTTCATGAACTGATTCGAGTGAATCAAATCATCTTTGCTTCAATTGTTTCTTGTGTAGTTACATAAGATTTCCTTGCAATTGAACAACTCCCTTAACTTGTTCATTTGAGTCAATTGAACTAGTTATGGTGAAGAAGAACATGGTTGATATGAAACGCTTATATGGTTAACCTCTTTGGGTAGACTATTGTTGAACCAACAATGTACATGTTTGGGTGCGGTTAACAAACCTAGAAGCGTACAGTCAATTGTGTATGACAAGCTGAGTTTTCGATCTAACGGTTGAGAAATATTAGATTGAATCTAAATAAGGTTTTCATCTAACGGTGAATATTGATTGCTTTGTAACTAAGGCAAAACCCTGATTTGAAAGGCTATATAAAGGAGACATTTAGCATTGAGAAAACTAATCCCCACACGTCCGTGTGATACTAGTTTCTCTGCTAGAGTCGATTCTCCTTTAACCTTTGGTTTTCTTATTCTAAAACCAGGTTAACGACTTAAAGACTTCATTGGGATTGTGAAGCCAGACCGATACTACTTTTATCGTAGTTATCTGATCTGATCTTGCATCTTCTATAGTCACAGTACAATCATATTGATTGGCTTGAGATCGTGAGACTTCTCCGATAGGAAAGATATAAAAAGTAATCACAAACACCTTCGTCTCATCGTTTGTGATTCCACGACATCTTGTTTCGCTACCATACGATTAAGATTGTTGTGAGGTGATTGATTAATCTAGGATGTTCTTCGGGAATATAAGACCGGATTATCAATTGGTTCCTGTTCACCTTGATTATTATCAAAAAATGGAACAAAAACTTTTAGGGTTTTTATGTGGGAGACAGATTGATCCTTTGATAGACTTGTCTGCGTGAGACAGATTTGTTTATTGTTAAAGCCTGCGATTTAGGGTCGTAGGAACTCTTAGTTGTGGGTGAGATCATCTAAGGGAATAAAGTGCGCAGTATCCTGTTGGGATCAGAGGCGTAGGGAGTACAACTGCACCTTGGATCAGTGGGAGACTGATTGGGGTTCAACTATAGTCCAGTCCGAAGTTAGTTTGGAGTAGGTTAGTGTATGTAGCGGCTTAATACAATGTGTATTCAATCTGGACTAGGTCCCGGGGTTTTTCTACATTTGTGGTTTCCTCGTTAACAAAATTCTGGTGTCTGTGTTTGTTAGAGCATAGCTCGGTCAACCTCGCATGCGTTGCTATCTCAACATGTTTGTCAATGTTAGTGATCAAAACTATAAGTGTTGATTTCTAGCCTACATAGCTAAGTCTCGGACTATGATAGAAAAGTATAGTTGAGCTCAAGAACTTCATGGAGATTCATCATACAACGACGAAGATCTATATACGGAACCGTGGAAATTCATCAACAAAAAGGTACGTGGAGACTTGAACTTATCTATCACTCAAAAGTCTATCTCTTCTATCTCCTACTTCTTATGAGACAAAAGTCGTATGCTATATAGACTAGATCATACACATTTGACATTTCGAGCTGAGTATTCATTGCTTATCTTTTATCTCGAAATCGTGTGTTGGTAAAGCGTTTCGCTTTGATCAAGTTTATCTTCACCTAGTGACGAAAGTCATGAAAAGTTTCAATCACTTTGAGAATTGCTCTGACGTGAATCGGTATGTGAATAACGGCTACATAGCGTCCTCTGAGAATGTCTCAATGATTGAAATGATAGTTTAGATTACATAACCATGTATTCCTTGAACCGAAGTTTTCGAACATTGTTGATCAAGAGAAATCGGGAGGATCGTGGAATTGGCTTGCCAAGTCCGCGAACTGTCGGAAGTTCTCGACCGAGAATTTCTGCTGGATTTTCCAAAACTCGTTTGTGTGATAAATCCGCGAACTCAGTCCGCGAACCCAGTCCGCGAACTGGCGGAAGTTCTCTTCCTGAGAATTTCTGCTGAGTTTGGAAAACTCAACCGATTAACTTAAGTCCGCGAACTTGTTTGTGAACTTAAGAGGTTATGATCTAAAGATGTGCTCTGAACATGAAACATTAAATTACTAAGGAATGCTTTATGCAAACCGTGGCTATAATGTTCATGAGACGATTCAATCGAACCGAATCATCTTTGTTTCAATTGTGTCTTGTGTAGTTACATAAGATATCATAGCAATTGAACAACTCTTTAACTAGTTCATTTGAGTCAATTGAACTAGTTATGGTGAAGAAGAACAAGGTTAATATGAAATGCCATATGGTTAACCTTTTGTGTTACTACATTGAACCAACATACACGTACAAGTTTGGGCATGGTTTTCACGAACCCAGTAAACGTCTACCCAAGTGTGTGTGACAAGCTAAGTTTTCGATCAGCGGAAGGCGTGTTTGACCTTTAAGGGAGAGGAGTGGTTAAATCATCGTCGTCACCCAAGATCAGCGGCAGGCGTGTTTGACCTTTAAGGGAGAGGAGTGGTTAAATCATCGTCGTCAACCACTGTTACACACGTCCCAGAAGGATACCTCTATAAAAAAAAGAGAGGGGAAGGTTGCGTCACCGACTAGCTATGGAAAACAGATACATATTCACCAGTGGAAAATATATCGGTATAATCTTCTTGACTCGCATGATTCGTACAGGAGAACCGTCGCAAGGCTCAGGGATTCAGCCGCTCTGAAAGAAAACAATGATTAGACGCCAAAAGAAAAAGAAAAACTACTACTTCAAAATCAGAAAATGTTTAAAATCATACTCTGGATACAAGTCGTTTGCGTTTAGTAGAAGAGTCTGGCTGAGCCGAAGAAGATGATCCACTTCTATCTGACATGATGAAAGCAGAGAGTTTCAGCAAGATAATATTTATCTCGGCACGATAAGGGTGTTTTAGCTTTCCTGTATATACATATACACGATAGAAACCCTAAAACGAGACTGAATGGCTGTAACAAGATTCATCCGATAAACGAGGATTCAACACCAACCAAGTCATACTTCTTGTTGAAACCCTAATTAAGAACTGGGAAGGGACCGTTGGATGGTCAAAGAAAGAATGCGCCCAACCCAACTCCGAGTCCAAATTAACATATCTGTAGGATGCTCGTCGTCCCAAATTCGAAGCAGCAGCCACTTCCTCGCTAAAGCAATTGAGGGGGTTCAACACAATAAAAAGCACCAGCTGCCGCAAAAAAATACATAGACTGACGAGCAAATAATAAAGAGGGAGGACGACCCCCTTTTTATATACACACGTTTTGGAATTCAAGTGTAAAAAGGTTTCTTTTCGAGGAAGGTAGCTGAACCCGTGAATGGCCAGCCTAACAGTGCACTCGTGCCGCTTGTACTTATTGCAAGAGTCGGTCAAGTGTTTCCTGGTAATCCTTCCATGCCCTGCCTTTTCAATTTGTTCTTGCCTGTCACCATCTACTTCTTACCCCGCAACAATGTCACTATTACGTGCTAAGCAGGGAATTAATGTTGATGGTGGTTTTTAGTTCAGGGCCAAAATCGTGAAACCCTGTATTTTAATACGATGTCATCCTGCAAAGGAACAAAAACCATTTGAAAGTAATGAGTGTTCAAACCTCTTTACTTATATATATATATATATATATATATATATATATATATATATATATATATATATATATATATATATATATATATGTATTGAGAAACTCAGTATAAATATGAAATTCACTCAGAATGGTGCGCGTAGTAGCAATCCCAAATATTCCGTGAATTCTATTTTCTTCCAGCATTATTAACTAATGCGTGACTTGCCTAGTATTTGCATATGCTTTGTTCCTAGCCGAACTCTCAATATTGACATGACATGACGATCAATGCTCACTCTCAACAGAGTAGCATGAATCTCCCGAAGTGCCAGTATTGGGATCTGCACAAAAATACTAAGGCTACATCGCTCTCTGACAAAGAGATCAACGCGTTCACACACTTTTTTAATTAAAGTTAGCGTGATCGAACACATATTTATTCTTAAAGAAAATCTAGACTGTTAATATCAGTCTCAAAAATAATCACGGCCACACGATTTGGCCACGTGATTTAACAAGTTTAGACTCTTCCTAGCGAAACTAGGCAATCACCATAGTGACCACCGGCGGGCCCACTAGTGCCCTAGTCGATCGAGTCTTATTCCCCTCATTCACAAGTGCTTCGAACGCCGACCCAAACATGGGCGTTCACGCTGCATAAAATAGCTCAAACGAATCAAGACCGAGAAAAACGGTCTCAAAACGCATCACGACTGTCCAACTTAGACGACCTAGTTAGACGGCTTGGATCGCATTTCGAGCGATCAAAGAGATTCCGACGTGTTCACCGTTGGCCCAACTCCCCCCCTCGGTCGATCGACCTTTCCAATGCAAAACCAGAGCGCATCAAATCGTTCGCCCAAAGTGGGGTGAACGCGCTGCTTTGAAAACCCTAAAATTGTGTTTGCGGCAGCGCCTTACTGTCGCAAATCAATCACGACCATCCATCTTGGCCGTCCTAGTTGAGCGACTTAGATTCAATTTCGGGCGACCCTGAAGATGTCAGTGTGATCACCGTTGACCCACCTCTACACATGGCCTACCGGCCTGTTCCAACTAGGGCTCGATGTCCTGGAACACTCTCCCAAAGAGGGGTTGGCCGTGCAGCTTCAAACCCTAGAAGATAATCAGCGACAGCGTTCAACTGCCGCAAACCATCTTGTCCGACCAACTTTGCTAGCTTGGTCGGACGGTTTAGATCAGATTCTAGATGGTCAGGAGGGTGACGCCATGATCACTGGCCACCCCTCCTCCACGAGTAGTGATCGACCAAGTGATGGCATGTCCCTAGAGCCACCAAACGATCACCCAAAGGTGGTCGATCATGCTACTTCCTTTAAGACGCTTATCCACGACTTATTCAATCAAGCTCTAAAACAACGATGCTTCATACACATAGATTAATTTGAGATGTTTAAATGCGATGCTTCACATGCATCAAATACATACGATATTTTATGTTGGCTTCATAAACAACTTAGTTGTTTCACCTAATAGCACTATATGTTGTTCTCCGCGGCAAGTCCCACGACTTGTCCCACTTATTCGAGACATCAAACATGTCACAAACTGGTGGATACTTACTGGGGTATTGGTATGGCGGTTTAAAGTGTGCGGAGTGCAACGCGTCCATTATGAGAACGTGTCAGGAAAAGACGAACGATTAACAACGGTGAAAGTAGTGGGTAAAGATGTGACCACGTAATGATCACCACCTCTTACACAACTCCACTACTTCACTGCTTAATCTTCTCTATTTCCTACGAGATCAGGGTTGCGCTAAAATGACTTGTATAAATAGGTTTTCGACCTATTTCAGCAAAGGACAGAGAACACAAGTGTTATCAACACAAGTAGCCAGAAACCATTTTATGATACGCAAGTCATAAACAACCACACCTTCATAATTCAACACTATGATCTCAAACACCTACTTCGCTTCCCTCCCTAAGATCAACCCTTCTCCTTCACCTTGTGACCGAATTGAATCTGGAACGACCATTTCTTGGTTTAGGCCAGAGTCTTACAGATTGATCTCTCGAATCTAAAATACTCCCATGCAGTGCATTTGTTTAGGGTTTGAATTTTTTTCTCATTAACACACCCAAATTTACCAAAAACCTACAGAATCAGTTTTTACCCTCAAACCATCCCGCATCTAAATCCTCTATACGCGGCAAATAGAAAGTCATTTTCCTTTCCCGTATCTTGTCGACTTGCTAAATATAAAAGTGTAGATGGGGAAAAACGATTCTCTGGTTTTTTAGGAAAATGAAGAAACGACCGTGCGGTCGAGACTTCTCAACCGAGCAAACTGCTTAACCTCAAACAGATGCACTCCACGAGAGTGCTTTGAGTTCGAGAGATCAATCTGTAGGACTCCGGCATAAACCAAGTCAATGGTCGTTCCAGAGTCAATTCGGGCACAAAGAGGGAGTTGGGTTGATCTGTAGGAGGGAAGCTGAGAATTGTATGGGATCAATGATGATAAAGGATTGTGGATGTGTTGTAGGTTTCTGCAAATGATGAATAATTTCGAATGATTGAGAGAGTGTTGCTCACACGATGATTCTTGGTTAGACGATGGATTGTCTATTCAATATCTCGTGGATTTTCTGTGTCTTTCAATCATGGATTCAGAGACTTATTTATATTGTAAGAATAGTGAACACGTTGATCCCAGTAAGTGTAGACGGTTTCTGGAGTGAAAAAGTGGGAAAGTGGAAGATCGTGGTAAAATCAGTTCCATGTCATGCGAAGACTTGATTGATCTTGCACCCACCACTTTGCTAACTCCTTCAACCGTTTGCACGACTTACCCACACTTCTCATCGTGGATGAACACACGTGATGTGGGACGCCAGACCAAAACCCTAACTGATATCCCCCATGTGACGTGATTGATGTCTCACGAACGTGGACTCTGCAAAGTAGACGTGTATTTGATTAGTCAGTAGTTGACTTATTAGACAGTGAGTCTAAGTTTTGTTGAATTGAGCATGAGTGATGAATGCTCAGTGATTCATGGATTGAACACACATACAGTTCTTATGTTGATATTACTCGTCTGAGCAAATATTATAAATTCGAGTAACTGAGCAAATATTGCTCTATTCGACGAATTACTGAATACTGATAGTTGGATCAATATTCGAGCAACTGAACATTGCTCAATTCGACGAATATTTTTTCTCTCTCTCCTATTAGCTCTGGTGATTTTTTTCTTGGGTTTTTTTAGGGTTTCCAGTTTTTTCACCTTTTTCTCCATTGTTCTGCTCATCTTTGGATGATCTGCAATGGGGGAAAATCATGATCCGGGTTCTAGTAACTCGTCTCTTGTATCTGCCTCTTTTGCAGATATGGTTAAGGGGAAAAAAACGTTAAAACCTACCACTATAGATATTGGTAGTCTTCCAAACCCTATTTTTCATGATAATAAAACTTCAATGGAATTGCGGCTGGATTTTTTTCAGGAAGGGTGTGCGATATGGAATCATAGTCTTATTGGAAGGTTGCATCTTAAAGCTAAAAGTTTTGCTATGGTTACAAAATCTTTGGAAGATCAATGGAACTTAGGTCCGGGTAAGGTAAAGTTCACACTTATGAACAAAGGAATTTTTATTATAAAGTTTTCATCTGAGGAAGATAAAGCAAAAATTCGTGATGGTAAAACCTGGAAAATTAATCGACAAGAGTTACGACTCCAAGATTGGTTTCCTTGGTTTGATCCAGATAAAGAGAGTTCTTCTCATGCTACTGTTTGGGTTAATTTTTCCTGGGTTATATGTGGAGTTATAGACTGAAAAAATCTTGTTATCACTTGGTAAGAACCTTGGTAATCCCATTATGGTGGATAAGAAGACGTTAAATCATGATTACGGATGTTATGCAGCTGTTTTGGTTGATATTGATTTTGCTAAGACAGTGCCTGATTTCATTCATGTAACAGTGGGTGGTAGAAGTTTTGAACTGTTTGTGGAGTTACAAAAAATTCCCAAGTTTTGCTCCCACTGCAAAATAGTTGGACATGTTGAATCTCATTGTAGGCAGAAAACCAAGAAAAATCATCATGTTAATCCAACAAAGAGTATTCAAAAGTGGCAACCTGTTAAAGATAAGATTATGCAAGGTGCTACTAATGTTCCTAGTACGAATTCTGTTGAGAATAATCCAGTTGCAATTTCGTTGATTGCTGCTGGTAGTAGGGTTGATCTTACTTCCTCTGTATCTAATCAAACTTATCAAAACATGGATTGGACTTTGGTAAATGGAAAGACTAATAAGAATAATGCAGCCAATTCTCCTACTCCTCTTGTGGATGCGTTACTCCAATCTGAAGTTGTTATGCAAAATAAATTTGATATTCTTCTAAGCGAGTTAGGGTTGGATTCCAACAATTTAGACACTGATTCTAGTAATGTGATCAATGAGAATAAGGAAGACAGTGAGTTGGAAGAGTTTTTAGCTGATGTAGATGTTGACGCAGATATTTTGGCTTGTTGGGAAGCAAGAAAAGTATCTCGGAGGGCTGCAAAAATTCTGGCAGATTGCAAAGCTCAAGATAACGCTGATTCTGGCAGGGTACATTTGGATAGCAATGGGAAGGATATGGAATCCCCTGACCGTGTTTTAGTGGAGGAAAAATATGGGACTCTTGAAATTTTGGTTATGGACAGTCCTGATTCAGTTAGGAATACAGTGCCGGCCAAAGAGAAGTCTGGACCAGTTTCAAATTTGGATATGGGCAGTTCGGGGTCTGTTAAGCCGGACAAATTGGATGGGCCTACAACAACTGCAGATCAAGACTTAGAAAAGGAAAAACGTGCAAGAATTTTGAAAGAACAAAGGGAGGTGTCTTTACAAGGCAAAGCCATTTTGGCCGAGCTAGAAGCTTCTCCGGATCTGTTTACAAATACCATGGGTCTTAAGTCTTATCTTGGTAGGTCTCCTAGGCTTACAAAAAGTGGGAAGATCAATCAAACTCCAATTAAGCTTGTTCCGGGTAATTTGACTTCGGATGAGGATGAGGAAGGAGACTTTTTGGATGGATATGAAGATATGAACATAATGGATACTATTTTCTCAAAGAGTAAATCTTCTAATCGAATAAGAAAATTGAGAGGGGGGAATAATTTTTCCCTTTTTTTGTTTTTTCTTATTTTTTTCGTTAAGTTAGTGGCCTTTAGATGTTAGTTTTTTGTTATTTTCTACCCCTTTGGTTTACGGGGATGGGGGGGCCTTTGAGCCTCTCTTCTTTGTAATTACGTTTTTTTGCTCTAATAAACTTTTGGACTTAGCAAAAAAAAAGCTCAATTCGACGAATTACGTATTGGTAACGTGACCCGATAAAATATTAATTAAAATATTGGTAGACTATCAAATATTATATGATTAATCCAGATGTCGATTTCTTGCTGAATCAACATAAATTTATTAGTGTTTGAACTTGCTCGGAATGATGATTTGTGGAGCATTTGTTTGAAACCCTAATTTTTGATCAATTGTTCGTCAATTGATGAATTTCTGAAAATAGGTCTTGAGTGAGGAAGGGACCGACCACATGGGATGATGGACGTCCATGTGGTGCCCAAGCGCTCAAGTGAGCGTGCACCAGGGTTCTTAGTTGACCAGTTGGTGAAATAATGATCAAATGCTGGTGTTGACCATTTATTAGAATACTGCTCTTCTGAGCATTAGGTGATAAAACCTAATTATGGAGAAGTGAGGGACCGAAAAAGAGGGCATATATAACCGGCCCTTGGTGGTGTGGGACCAGCTGATGGTCGATTGAGCAAATTCCAAGTTGGTTGGAAAGAGTTTGGACCCAATATGAGCAATTGAGCAAATTAGGTCAAAATTATAAGAATGTGTGGGAACGGCTCTTTGCAAGCCTTAGGGCGGGACTTGGTCGGTCAAGGAAGCATGCCCGTGTCACCATAATGTTTGTGTCTCAGTCCTGAGAGTTTCGGTATTTTCTGATGTGTGTTTGAGCAATATTTTGGATTTTCAGAAGAGTTTGATCTTTGACTGAAATCCTTGATTTTGCTCGAATGAGCAAGTAGGACTTTGCTCGTTTGATCAATATTCTGAGAATATTAAAATAATAATAATATTTTAATATTTTCGTGAAAAGCCTAGTCGGTCATGAGACCAATTGAGTTTTTGGCTTTTTTCATGGTTTGAGCAATATTTGAGAAAATATGAAGAAATCATGATTTTTGCTCAAGCGGAGGAGTTTCATGAAATTAGGGAAATAATAATTATGAAAATAAGGGATTGCAAGGTGTAGGACGGGCCACGGCTAGGGCATAGCTGGACGGCTAGGTAGCCCGATCCCGCAACACCTTTACCTATTTTATTATTTTTCATGAAACCGTGAAAATATGGAAAAACCGTGAGTTTTGCTCAAACAAGGAAAGTTGCTTGAATGAAGGAGTTTTCATGAGTTCATGAAAATAAATAAAATAAGAAAAATAAAGGAAGAAGCGTGAGGGACTGGCCACAACGGCATGGCCGGCCGGTGGCCCCGGTCCCTAGGCGCCTCTTTTCTATTTTTTTGTTATCATTTTCTCTCTCTTGTTTTGTGTCGGATTCCTCGTTTGTCCATATTTTCGAATGCTCGTTCGAGCATCTGGGTGTTCGTTCGTCCATCATTGTTGAGTACAATTGCACCATATTTTCGAAATTCAGTGGAGAATTATTCATGAAACGGAGTAATAATCATGAATTGTGCATCTATTACTAATCCATGAATCCAGTCAGGGAATTCAGGGAACCGAGTAATGAGATAAATTTGTGATCTATTACTAATCCATGGAGTCAGCCGGGGATTCATGGAATGGAGTAATGAGATATAATAGATTATTTTCTAGGAATTCAGTGGTGAATGTCACGGTAGAATTAATCTATTGTTGAATCGAGATATGAGATAGTTGAAGCATCATACTCGTTCTGAAAGGTGCATAGTCAGGGAACAACGTACAACGTTGTTGACGTCCTGAAGGTGTTTATCCCCCTCAACAAACAATTATGTAGGAGAGCCGCCTGAATCTATACACGGTCTCTCTACATAGTCAGGGAACAGCGAGTGTCACCGACGTCCTGAAGGCGTTAAGCCCTCTAAACAAACAATTATGTTGGAGGACCGCCCAATCATTCTTCTACATAGTGGGCACGATGAAATGCGCAACATCGAACGCTCAGCTAGTGGGAGGCTTTTCGAGAATCATACTCATCGTGGCTCTGAGAGGTACTCGATCAGAGATCGTGAAAACAGCTCACAGATCGTAAAATATGAATCGTCACATGCGTTCCTTAAGCCGGGTCAGAAACATGCAGTATCATGATTTTACGATTTTGACCTTTATCGAAAATCCACCATCAACATTAAGTCCCTTGATTAGTGAGGGACACTCATGTGCCGCAATAAGCATTAGATGGTGATTTTCTACGAGACGAGCAGTTGAACTCAATCGTACAAAGGTATTTTCATAATCCTTGATTTTCTCAAATGGTGTCATGTACAAGCAAATGCTCGGGTGAGGACCCAGACAGTATGATAGAGTGTCATCTCGTGATCACGGAGAGATGAAGCACTGCTAATTTGGACGGTCGGAAGTCCATTTTTGGTCGGTTTAGCATTTATGGGTCCAGCGCAAAAAAGAAAATCCTTGTTTAAGGAACAAACTTTTGTTCGTTCGTTAGTTTAAGAAACAAACAAAATAGACCTGAGTATAATGATAAAAATTTTGTCTATGCGCTTTTACGGAAGCCAAAACTTTATTTTTTAAATATGTGAGATTTCACAAAAGGGAATAAACTCTCGTTTCAAAGGTGGATGCTCGTACGAGAGAAAAGTTTTTTTTTTTAATAGGCGTGTGTCTGTTAGTAATAAAATTTTGTTTATGAGGTTTCATGAAAATTTTTTTATCTTCGAGCTTTCAGAAATCTTTGAAAATATACTTTCGTTTCAAAGACAAATGCTCGCGAGTGGGAGCAAAATATATACATATATTTTCAAATTCACGTGAGTTTCACGTTAAAATATATTTTTGTAAAATCAATGTCTTGATTTTGAACAACTGTTGAAAGTAGACAATTATTCATGGTGAAATAATGTATGTATGTGAGTTTTCATAATTTTAGTGAATGTTCACCCAATGAAAAATCAAGTTTTGGTTTTTGAATAAAAATTTTGCTCGTGTTTGCAGGTTCGAGGAGACGAGCAAATTTTGAAGTATTAACTCTTGTATCACAATTACTACTGTTAGTGGAATCGTAAACATTTAAGAGTTGAAAGCTACCATTTTTTTAGACGTGAACATCTTTATTCCATGATTCATTGTTTTGTTGAATCCTATGCTTTGTATGAAGGATGCGTGAAGTAGAAATATTATGCATCTGTCACAGCCACTTTGCAAGAATGACTGACTCCCATGATGACACTTTCAAAGATGGTGTTTCCAGAGATGACATCTGTACGGATGCAACTCTAAGAAATGGTACTTCTGGAACTTCTGAGTGATGGTAAGTGTTAGAGCATTTCTCGGTCGAACTCGCATGCGTTGCTATCTCAAGCATGTTTGTCAATGTTAGTGATCAAAACTATAAGTCTTGATTTCTAGCCTATAAATCTAAAGGTCTCGGACTAGTATAGAAAGTGTAGTTGAGCTCAAGACTCCATGGAAATCATCATACAAGATGAAGGAATACTCAAGGACTGGTGGATCTTCATCGACTAAAAGGTATGTGGAGACTTGAACTTATCTGTCACTCAAAAAGTCTATCTACTCTATCTCCTACTCTAGAGACAAAACTCGTTTTGATATATAGACTTTTATTATCCACATTTGTTATTTCGAGCCGATTGTAACTCTCCTATCTATTTCTCGAAATATGTGTTGGTAAGCTTTCTCTTTTTCCAAATTCATCTTTACCTAGTGACGAATGTCATGTTATGTTTCAATCACTTTGGAAATTGCTCTGACGAAAACTGGTCTGTGAATAACGGCTATATAACGTCCTCTGAGAATGTTTTAATGATTGAAAGAAGAGTTTAGATTACATAACCATTGGTAGGATATAAGCATTATTATGGAAACACATATATGTATAAGTCCTTATTCCTTGAACCAAAGTTTGGGAACTTTGTTGATCAAGAGAAACGGAATGTGGCGTGAGCCAAGTCCGCAAACTCAGTCCGCGAACTGGCGGAAGTTCTCGACCCGAGAATTTCTGCTGGAGTTTGTGAACTCTTTCCGTGAGCCTAAGTCTGCGAACCCAGTCCACGAACTTGAGCAGGTTATATCTTAAATCGGTTTTTCTTGAACTCATGTTTATATAAACTAAGGAATGATTTTGCAAACCGTGGCTATAAAGTTCATGAACCGATTCGAGTGAATCAAACCGTTTTTGCTTCAATTGTGTCTTGTGTAGTTACATTAGATCTAAGCAATTGAACAACTCTCTAAATAGTTCATTTGAGTCATTTGAACTAGTTATGGTGAAGAAGAATATGGTGGATATGAAAGTGATCATATGGCTAACCATTTGGTTAACTGTTGTTGAACCAACAAATGTTAATGTTTGGGAATGGTTACATAAACCCAAAATTGGACATTTTATTTGTGTGTAACAAGCTAAGTTTTTGATCCAACGGTTGAGAAATATTAGCTTGAATCTAATCAGGTTTTCATCTAACGGTGAATATTGAATGCTTTGTTACCAAGCTAACATTGATTGCAAACCATGATTTGAAAGAATATATAAAGGAGAACTCTAGAAACTGGGAAACCTAATCCCCACACCTTACGTGTGATACTAGTTGCATAGCTAGAGTCGATTATCCTTTAACCTTTGGTTTCTTCTTCTAAAACCAGGTTAACGACTTAAAGACTTCATTGGGATTGTGAAGCCAGACCGATACTACTTTTCTTGTAGTTGTGTGATCTGATTTTGCATCTTCTATCGTTACGAGTACAATTGTAATAATTGGCTCGAGATTTATATCTCCGATAGGCAAGATAGAAAAGTAATCGCAAACACTTCGTCTCATCGTTTGTGATTCCACAATATCTTTTTTTGCTGCGTCGATTAGGATTATTGTGAGGTGATTGATAATACTAGGCTGTTCTTCGGGAATATAAGTCTGGTTTATCAATTGGTTCCTGTTCACCTTGATTTATCAAAAAACGGAACAAAACTCGTAGGTATATTCATGGGAGATGAATTTTTATCTATTACCGTAGACTTTTCTGTGTAATACAGATTTGTTTTTTAAAGTCTTCGACTTTGGGCGTAGCAACTCTTAGTTGTGGGTGAGATCAGCTAAGGGAATCAAGTACGTAGCATCCTACTGGGATCAGAGACGTAAGGAGCGCAACTGTACCTTGAATTAGTGTGAGATTGATTGGGGTTCAACTACAGTCCAGACCGAAGTTAGTTTGGAGTAGGCTAGTGTTTATAGCGGCTTAATACAGTGTGTGTTCAATCTGGACTAGGTCCCGGGATTTTCTGCATTTGCGGTTTCCTCGTTAACAAAGTTCTAGTGTCTGTGTTATTTCTTTTCCGCATTATATTTTGTTATATAATTGAAATATCACAGGTTGTGCATTGTTCAATCAATTAGAATATCTGACCTTTTGGTTGTTGATTTAAATTGATTGACACTTGGATATTGGTCTTTGGTACCATCCAAGTTATCTCTCTAGTATTTGATAAAGACTCGCAGATTTTTATTTGCTTGAATATATATCAAATCGAGAGATTGAGATATAAACTCTTTGATATACTTTTTATCTAGATTGAGTCTGACTGTCTAGTTGATTCTCTAGAAAGTATATTGGAGTTTTTCCATATAGATTGCTAAGAGAAATATTGGGTGTGGTTTTTGTACCCTCACTTTTTTAATTGGTATCAGAGCAGGAAAACACGTTTAAGACCTTACAAGTCTGTGTTTGTAGCGATCTGACTCTATGGACAGAGGTGTTATCTCAATTAACGTATCACCAGTCTTCGATGGCTCTAATTACTTATGGTGGAAAATTTCTATGCGAGCTTTTCTTCAAGCACGTGATTTTCAATCATGAGTATATGTTGTTAATGGCTATAATGCTCCCGTCGTGGCAGTTGGAGATGTAAACGTTCCCAAGCCTATTGGTGAATACACCCCTGCCGAGATAAATTCTGCAAAGCAAAATTCCGACGGTTTGAATGCCACTATACATGCCATTACCCTAAATCTTCAGCATCATATGTAAAACTGCACTAAGTCGCAAGAAGCTTGGGATATCTTAGAAACTGTTTTTGAAGGTAATGCCAGTGAAAAGGAAGCTAGGCTTCAAAACCTTAATTCCGATTGGGAAAACCTTCGTATGGCAGATGAAGAAACATTTGATAAGTTTAATCACAAAGTGTCTGAAATTGTTAATGCATCCTTTGCATTGGGTAAGACTATTCCTGAAAAGGACATTGTGATGAAAATTCTCAGATCGCTACCATCCAGATACGATTCTAAGAAGCATGCCATCGTTGAGGGAAATAACCTTGATATTCTCTCCAGAAATACACTGGTTGGGAATCTTAAGATCTTTGATCACGAACATTCAACCAAATCTAGTGATGTTGCGTTCAAAGCACAAAAGGACACTAAATTACTTGATAAGAGTAAAAAAGTGTATATCTCTGAAGATGATCAATCTGAGATAGATTCATCAGATGAAGATCTTGACAAGTCAGTCCCGATGATCACAAGACAGTTTAGGGATCTTATGTTGAAGAGAAGTAAACGGTTCTCCAGAGATAAGCCTAAAGCATCAGTTAAACCTCATAATCGTATTCCTACTAAAAATAGGGAAACAGATGAAACTGATGATGAGGATATGCCTCAGTGATTTAAGTGTAAGGGATTTTGTCATTTTGCAAACGAGTGCCCAAATCGAAGAAAATACACCGGGAACAAATGTCTTGCTGCAACCCTTGATGAAATGTCTGAAAACTATGATTCAAATGAAGAAGAGAAATCAAGTGTTACACTTCTTGGTGAAAATATTAATTTTGATAACTGTATCAATACATACATCAATCTCAATATTCTTCCAGAAGATAATCCAACTAATCTGGAAGAAAAAATTGACCCATTACTTGGAAACTCTGTTTGTAATGTTTCAGGTTCCACCATGTGTCTAGCTGCGTGCACATCTCAGAAGCCTGAATTTTATCCTAGTTTGACGTGCTCGTATTGTTCTCTGAAGGGTCATGAACTTTCAAGGTGTTACAAGTACAAAAACCAATTGAGGCACGTCAACAAACTTCAACGAAGAGCAAATCATTTAGCAAGGAAGCTTAAACTTGCTCAGAAGACCGCTGAGGTATGTAGGATGTTATCTTCGTCTAAGAAGTTAGTTTCCAAGGATAAACCAAGACCATTAGAGAAGAGAATATGGTCGAATAATTTTGATAGACAGAGGTCTGTGGATTCCTCTCAAGAGGAAAATGGTGGACAAATTGTTGTTCACCACAACGCAACTTGATTGTGTTGATTTGGAAATCTTGTCTCATGTGCCTGATCAAAAGAGACAATGATTTTGTACCTCTCAGGCTTTAGGAAAATTTTTCTTTCTTCTTTTCTTAGTTTTTGTTCTTCATGTCTATCAACAAAGGGTGGTTATTATCGACAATTCCACTCTTTATAGGGTTGTGAGTTGGACATGTGCGAACCTGTTTAAAGGTTTCGAAACCCTACATTACTTTTTCCTTCCTCAAAACCTCTTTTTATCTCAAGACTACTTGTTGAGGTCAATTTGTGATTTCCTCTCACAATCCCATACGTTATGGATACTCCAAGCATGATGTCTTCCGATGGAAAAGATGTTAATACGATTGTTAAGCCACCAATCATGAAGGAAAAAGAAAAATATCGCTATCTCCTACCTTGAAAAGAAAAACAAGGAATGTGAGGAAGCCAAGAGCCGTTCCTTCAAACTCTCAGAAGTTTTCTGGTGTTCTTGAAGAGTTGAAGGAGATTCAACAAATAAAGTCTTTTGTGTTTAAGACTCATGAGATTCAGAAGGCCCTGGTTCGACAACATCAGCCGAGAAGGTTTATTGATATAAACTCCTACCTTAATGAACCTTATATCCCAATGGTTGTTGACGACAAGGAGTTCGGGGATAATAAAGAATTCTTCAAAGGTTTTATTTTCTAGTAAATCTTCTATTTTCTTGTTTTTATTAGAAGAATAGCTAGAGATTGGAATAGCCATTATTGTGAATACACATAGCTATGTCCAACGTTTTCATCTTCGTGTTTTTAGATTTATTGGTTTAAATTCTAAATTTGTTTGGAAGATGATTTTTGCAGTATTAATCTTTATAGTTTTATATATTGCAATATTATGGGACATGTGTGTTTACATCCGTGAACTTTGATTGTCCCATATCTTGTTAAAAGTAAAGTCTTTCGTATGTCGATATGCATGTACTGATAAAAGAATGAATAGACTTTTGACAAATACAAAAGTTAAGCCTATTATGTCAATTATTGATGTAAGATAGGTTAAAATCTTTTGTTTTCAAGGATTATGTCTATTGAATGTCGTTATGCAAATAGTGGTGTAAAATATAATGAATCCTTGTGTATTCCGCAGTAATTGATCTTCCCTGATCCATATTTTATTATTGTGAGGCTCCGTAAAGTGTCTTATGTTGAGCGTTGAACGACCAAGTTGATTATTTCCATGATTAGCTATGTTGTTGTTCCGTAAGGTACTTTATGTCGAGCATGTTCAACTAAATTAATCACTTTGTTTGGTTATTTAGTTGTTGCTCCGTAAGTTTTCATATGTCTAGCACGACCAATTAAATTGATTACTTTTGTGATTAGTTTGATTGTGTATTTCGATTAGATTAATTATGGGTTCTCTTGTGATTAATCTAATTGTATATTTTGAGTGTCCATAAGTTCACTTATGTTGAGCATTTGTCGATTAAATTAATCATGGGTTCTCTTGTGGTTAGTTTAATTGAATATTTTGGATTCAAATTCATACTTGTATGTGATTTCTTTTGTCCAAAGAAATCCTTCTTTTCCTTCGAAATTAAGTTCGTTCTTGTTGTTCTCTCGGGAATGACATCTTATGGGGGAGAGTTCTTTTGAACTTGTGCTTAATTGTCAAATCTTTGTGGGGAGTGCGGCTGTGGAATATTATATGGGTTATCTTGTATCTTTACAAACTCCTTGATGAATGCATTTAGCTTCGGCTTTATGATTGCATCTAAATAAGATGATATACTTTTGCTTTCTTTTGGTCAAGAAATGTCTCTTTCGGAAATTTCATTAGGATCCCATTCTTGTACCTTTGTCAATTTTATTGACAAAAAGGGGGAGAATTAATATGTAGTTCACACTAAAAATACATATGGTTTTCCTATCATTATGTAAGGGGGAGAGGTTTACATGTGAGATGGAGTATTGACTAAGGGGGAGTGATACATATCACCATAGTATTGTTGTTGAAGTTGTGATACAATTGGACTTTGACGCCGTGTAATGATAATATGACACTGTATAACAATGATTGAGGACTATTGTTTTGTTGTTGTTATATCTACGGATTTTCAACAACGATGATACTAAACTTACAGCCTTTGGGATCATTGGAGTACTTCGAAGTGACGAAGATTTCGAGTAATGTTGAAGATTAGGCATGTGGAATAGGAGCTACAAAAGTTAATTTATTTATTTTTTTGTATTCCATATGTATTGATAGTTTTGTCACTAAAATTGACAAAGGGGGAGATTGTTAGAGCATTGCTCGGTCGAACTCGTATGCGTTGCTATCTCAAGCATTTTTGTCAATGTTAGTGATCAAAACTATAAGTCTTGATTTCTAGCCTATATAGATAAAGGTCTCGGACTAGGATAGAAAGTGTAGTTGAGCTCAAGACTCCAAGGCAATCATCATACACGACGAAGGACTACTCAAGGAACTGGTGGATCTTCATCGACTAAAAGGTATGTGGAGACTTGAACTTATCTGTCACTCAAAAGTCTATCTACTCTATCTCCTACTCTTGAGACAAAAGTCGTTTTGATATATAGACTTTCATTATACACATTTGTTATTTCGAGCCGAGTGTAACTCGCCTATCTATTTCTCGAAATATGTGTTGGTAAGCTTTGGCTTTTGCCAAATTCATCTTTACCTAGTGACGAATGTCATGTTATGTTTCAATCACTTTGGAAATTGCTCTGACGAAAAATGGTATGTGAATAACGGCTATATAACATCCTCTGAGAACGTTTCAATGATTGAGATGAGATTTTAGATTATATAACCATTGGTAGTATATAAGCATTATTGTGGAAACACATATATGTATAAGTCCTTATTCCTTGAACCAAAGTTTGCGAACTTTGTTGATCAAGAGAAACGGAATGTGGCGTGAGCCAAGTCCGCAAACTGGCAGAAGTTCTCGACCCGAGAATTTATGCTGGAGTTTGTGAACTCCTTCCGTGAGCTTAAGTCCGCGAACCCAGTCCGCGAACTTGAGCAGGTTATATCTAAAATCGGTTGTTCTTGAACCCATGTTTATATAAGCTAAGGAATGCTTTTGCATACCGTGGCTATAAAGTTCTTGAACTGATTCGAGTGAATCAAACCGTTTTTGCTTCAATTGTGTCTTGTGTAGTTACATTAGATCTAAGCAATTGAACAACTCTCTAACTAGTTCATTTGAGTCATTTGAACTAGTTATGGTGAAGAAGAATATGGTGGATATGAAAGTGATCATATGTCTAACCCAATGTAGTCAATTTCGTCCGTACCGGCCGATATATCGGCGATATTACCGGTATCGGACGCTGAGCGATACGGAAATCCTAATATCGCGATACGATTTTTTACCGATAATATCGTCCGATACGGGAAAAATGGTACATCGATTTATCGGCGATATTCGGCGATATTTGGCTTTTACATTAATTTATGAGGGCATTTTCGGAATTCTATGAGAAGGGAAGAAATTTAATCCCTAAATCCCATCGATACGCAAAGGGAAGAGATTTAATTCAGGTAAATTTGTTTGCAGGTTCTTCTTCTCCATCTTAATTGATTCTATCTTAACAAAAGGTTGGTTTTCATCATTAACAAATTAGTTTCTCCATCTTAATTGATAGTTCCATTCTTGTTAGATCTAATCAATTTATGTGTGTTCTTTCTGTATGAAACTATCAAACCAACTGTACAGATTCAGCGTATAGCTTCTCCAATGATTAACGTAAGAGCAGAATAAATCAAGGTACGGCTACTGCTGCAACTGTTTCATGAAATATTCTTAATATTTTGTCTAAATCTAGGCTACTGTTTCATTACAACTCATACTTTGTAGTACAATCCATTGATTTAATTCGTAAATTCATTGTTGGATTTAATTCGTACAATCCATTTCATTTCAACCACTACTTTTGTTGTTATTTAACAGCAACAGAACACAATTGTGTTCCTTTATTTGCTCAAACCACTCTCCTATATATTTTATTTCTGTTGTAGGTTGTGATTATGGATTCTTCTAATGCATCAAATTCAAATGCCACAAACACTACCTGTGATTCATTGCCCTCTTCTTCGGCTACTCAAACTAAAGATCCAGCATGGGAATGGGGTGAACGCCAAGACCTAGCAAATCAAAATATTATTACTTGTTTGTTATGTAAGAAATTAATTCGTGGTGGTGGAATTACTAGGCTTAAGGAGCATCTTTTACATATTAAAGGGAATGTTTCTTCATGTCCAAATGTGTCCATTGACATTATGAACAAAGTTAGTCTGGTGTATTCTGTAAACAGGACCAAAAAATCTCATAGGGATAACATTGATTTGGCGTATCGGCGTGCAAACAACTCAAATGAAGGATCTGATGCTGATACCGATGTTGAAGAACAAGAAGTCGAAATTGATGGCAATATGGGCAGTCGTGGTGCTAGTGCTGGTGTGGGTTCTAGTCAACTAGTTTCTCAGAATCAGACAAAGAGAAAGAGGATAAGCCAAAGTAATAGTAGAGGTCCAATTGATTTATATATGAAGACAGACCACCAAAAAACTCAACAGGCCACTCTTGAAAGAGACTCAGCTGTGAAAGAGAAGTTAATGAAGACTGCATGGAAATGCATTTCAGCTTGGATGACTGAGAATTCAGTATCATTTAACACTGTTCGTTGCCCAAGTTTCAAAGAAATGATATATGCAATAGGCGACTATGGGAAAGGTAAGCAGTTGTGATATGCTCAGTTGATTTTAGCTATAATACGTGCTTTAATCTGTTCTTCTTATCGTATATTCATTTGGTTTACTTTTGCTTTTTATGTTGTTTTTTTGTTAGCTATGCCCCCACCATCTTACCATCAGATTCGTACGAATCTTTTCAAGGACCGGTTAGTAGAAATGAAGAAATTTGTTGATACATTTAGGGAACATTGGAAGAGGTTTGGATGTTCTATCATGTCTGATGGCTGGACAGATGGGAAAAAGCGACATCTTATTAACTTTTTGGTGAATTGTCCGAAAGGGACAGTTTTTTTGAAGTCTGTGGATGCGTCAAACAGAACCAATGATGCTGATTTTATACGTGGGCTTGTAAAGGAGGTAATTAACGATGTTGGGGAAGAAAATATAGTTCAGTTCATTACCGATAATGGTTCAAATTTTAAAAAGGCAGGGAAAGATTTAATGCTTGAATACCCAAATATGTTTTGGACTCCTTGTGGTGCTCATTGTGTTCAGTTGATGCTAGAAGAACTTGGTGGCAAGCTTCCACGAATCAAGACAGCCGTCATTCTAGGTAAGATACTCGTTACATATATTTATGCTCATTTTCAAGTATTAAGCTTAATGAGGGAGATGATCGGTGGTGAATTACATAGGTCTACAAAGAATAGATTTGCAACTCAGTCTACACACTAGAAAGTCTTGCAAAGTATAAAACCCATTTGCAAATAATGTTTGTGAATGATAAGTGGTTGAAAATGAGGTTTGCAAAAGAAACTATGGGAATTAATGTACTTAAAATTGTCACAAGCGGTACATTTTGGGAAGATGTTGATTATTCTTGTAGAGTGCTAAAGCCTTTGGTTAAGGTTGTAAGGTTAGTGGATATCGAGCGCAAACCTACAATGCCTTGTTTTTATGAAGCAATGAGGATAGCAAGGGAGAAACTCGAGGAGAATTTCAGTCAAGATGATAGTACTTGGGCTGTAACTAAGGCTATCTTTGATAAAAGATGGAAGAATAACTTCAATCATGCTCTACATTGTGCTGCATATTATTTAAATCCTTCCATATTCTACAAAGTCCCTGCTCATCTAATGGATAATGATCTTAAGTACATAGAAATCAAAAGGGGACTTCATACAGCAATGCAAAGGCTTATTCCCAATGAAGAAGATCTTGAGAAAGCTACAACTGAATTGAGAGACTACAGTGATGCTAACGGGATCTTGGGAACTCCGGTTTGCAAAAAGAGAAGATATAAAGATCAACCTCGTCAGTTTGTTTGTTATGTAAGTTGAAGGTTTGATTACATCTGTGTTACCTATGCATTTGTATAATTATTTTGTCCGTGTTTATGACAGATGATTGGTGGATTACATATGGAGGAATCGATACCCCAAACCTACAAAAATTTGCAATAAGGGTATTGAGTCTTACTTGTTCTGCTTCCCCGTGTGAGCGAAACTGGAGCACATTTCAGAATGTAAGTATTCTAATCTTGTTGAGTCTTACTTGCACTGATTATTTTTCATGTATTACCATTTTCCTGTAAGGGTATTTAGATCATATGTATGCCTGTAATTCAGTTTCCTGAGGTGCCGCGACACACCAAGTTGTAGTGAATGTGTAATGTGTTACCATTGTATACCACTATATGAGCAAGAGTAGGGCATTTTTCAACTGGCTCTTAAAGCCCAAAACAGAACTAGTTTTAGTGTTGCATTCTTCACCATAACTGCATCACTAGGTCTGGTTAATGCATACAAACGAATGTGATTCTTTTTTCCTCGAGTAGATGTCATAATTGAATTTTACAAAAATTTGAAGTATTTACAGTAAGAGAAGGATTGAAACCTGCACCAACATCTAATTTTAAACCCCATGGAGGAGATTTTTAAACCCCATATTCTTTCGATTCTTGTGTATCAATTGGTTTAATTGTCATGGACTCATGTAAAACGGGGATTAGTCAGTTGGTTATTTCTTTTTGAAGCACAGTTAGTCATGATTTGCTGCATGATATTTCTCTAGCCAATCATTTTTTCTCAACATCCATTGGTTCATTGTTCCATATGATGTCATGTGCTAATGATCCAAATCAGTGTATGACCCAAAATCAAAATGATCATGGTATTGTTCTCTGTGCTGCCATCGCTACCTTTGATGGACCGGTGGTGAGTCAATCTAAACCTGTCTTCTCCTTTTCCCTGCATTTAGGGTCGCTAAATACTAAGTTATGTTCCAACACACTTGATTTATATTTGGCTTTTCTATTTGGTTCAATTTATAATGATGAACATCAAGATTCAATCTGTTTGATGTGTTTCATTTCATTTACTTATTATCCTTTCGTCTTTCAGTTGCATTCAAAGAAGCGAAATCGCATAAAGCAACAAAAATTGAATGATAGCGTCTTTATTCAATACAACAAGAAATTGGAACGTCGATACAAAGAAATCAGTCAATATAATGATGATCCGAAAGCTCATGATCCCATTTTTCTGGATGAGCGTGATGACAATGATGAATGGTTGGCTTTAGAGAATTTGGATGACTTGGTTGTACAAGGAGATAATGTTATTTTGGATGATTTGCAAGATATTGCGGGTGAAAAAGGTATGCCAGTTGTTGGTAAAAGTGCTTGTATCTCCCGACGCAAATCTACTTATCCAACTGACTCTGAATATAGTGGATATGATACTGATGACTTGATGTTGGACTCTAATTATGGACTACTTGGTGGAGATGATGGAGCTACGGAAGATTATGATATCTATGATGAATCGAATGATTTTGATTAAAATTGTAATGTCCATGTTTAATTATGTTTCCAGATTGTGAACTTTAAAGTTGTGAATTCTCCCATTTTTCCAATTTGAACTTCATACGACGACTCTTATGTTTTGAATGAACTTGTTTTTTTTTCTAAAATTGATGCATTTTAATGTTGTATAATTTTGTGTGAAACAATATAAATTATAGATATAAATTTAGAACCGATATCTCCCCGATATTTGAAACCGAGATCTCCCCGATACAATGTTGTACCAGTGTACCGGTCCTCAGCCGAGACAAACCGGTATCCGATATTGACTACATTGGTCTAACCATTTGGTTAACTATTGTTGAACCAACAAATGTTAATGTTTGGGAACGGTTACATAAACCCAAAATTGGACATTTTATTTGTGTGTAACAAGATAAGTTTTCGATCCAACGGTTGAGAAATATTAGCTTGAATCTAATCAGGTTTTCATCTAACGGTGAATATTGAATGCTTTTAACCAAGCTAACATTGATTGCAAACCCTGATTTGAAAGACTATATAAAGGAGAACTCTAGCAACTTGGAAAACTAATCCCCACACCTTACGTGTGATACTAGTTGCATAGCTAGAGTCGATTATCCTTTAACCTTTGGTTTCTTCTTCTAAAACCAAGTTAACGACTTAAAGACTTCATTGGGATTGTGAAGCCAGACCGATACTACTTTTCTTGTAGTTGTGTGATCTTATCTTGCATCTTCTATCGTTACGAGTACAATTGTAATAATTGGCTCGAGATTTATATCTCCGATAGGCAAGATAGAAAAGTAATCACAAATACTTCGTCTCATCGTTTGTGATTCCACAATATCTTTTTTCGCTGCGTCGATTAGGATTATTGTGAGGTGATTGATAATACTAGGTTGTTCTTCGGGAATATAAGTCCGGTTTATCAATTGGTTCATGTTCACCTTAATTTATCAAAAGACGGAACAAAACTCATAGGTATATTCGTGGGAGACGGATTTATCTATTACCGTAGACTTTTCTGTGTGATACAGATTTGTTTATTAAAGTCTTCATCTTTGGGTCGTAGCAACTCTTAGTTGTGGGTGAGATCAGCTAAGGGAATCAAGTACGTAGCATCTTGCTGGGATCAGAGGCGTAGGAGCATAACTGTACCTTGGATCAGTGTGAGATTGATTGGGGTTCAATTACAGTCCAGACCGAAGTTAGTTTGGAGTAGGCTAGTGTCTGTAGCGGCTTAATACAGTGTGTGTTCAATCTGGACTAGGACCCGAGGTTTTTGTGCATTTGCGGTTTCCTGGTTAACAAAATTCTGGTGTCTGTGTTATTTCTTTTCCGCATTACATTTTGTTATATAATTGAAATATCACAGGTTGTGCGTTGTTCAATCAATTAGAATATCCGACCTTTTGGTTGTTGATTTAAATATATTGACACTTGGATATTGGTCTTTGGTACCATCCAAGTTATCTCTCTAGTATTTGATAAAGACTCGCAGATTTCTATTTGCTTGAGTATATATCAAATCGAGAGATTGAGATATAAACTCTTTGATATACTTTTTATCTAGATTGAGTCTGACTGTCTAGTTGATTCTCTAGAAAGTATATTGGAGTTTGTCCATACAGATTGCTAAGCGAAATATTGGGTGTGGTTGTTGTACCCCCACTTTTTCAGTGAGAGATCCTTCATACTGAGCTGTACTCCTAGTTATTTCATTAACTTTATCACATGATGATCGTATAATGAGATCCCAGATCAATGTAGACTTCACGGCAATGGAAGAAAGTCTTCGGGGCAGAGAACCCAGAAGTAAGGGATACAAGATGTTAGTAAAGGACGTGCAGTCTCCAGCCGTTTCTTTGGTGAGTTTTCGATGTTTCCTCCGTCATGACTTTTCTTATCCGTACAATTAGGATCACAAAAAAAAATGTTTGTTAATCTCAGATTTTGCTCCATTGATCATTGACGGTCTTCATGTTGCTCCTAGGCAAACAATTCAGGAATCCAGCACTGATGAGGGAGTTGATGTAAGTATCTCTTTTTCGTTCAAGCGATCATGGCATCTCCTTGAATGAAGTAATAATAATTGTTGTTGATGTATCCAGGAGGATATTATTGCAGACAACCAACATATTGATGAAGCACATTCTTCCTTGGAAAATGAGGAGATGGAGAATCTTCAAAACCCGGGACTGAATGGAGGTAGTAATGCCACTAACGGTGACTTCAACAACATTAGTCCTTCGAGCGGCTTAGAGACTCCTCAGGTAAGTATTCCTCCCGTAATTTCTTCATAGAAGTATGAAATTGCTGACTTGTGAATGAATGAATGAGAATCTATATGAATATATGAGAAAGTTTTCCAAAATACGTCACCAGAAAAATCCAGACTTCAGCCTTTCAGTAAAAACGCTGTAGAATCTTCGTCTGACGTCGGATTTTCGCAATCTACCCATGTTTTTTCATGCCCAGGAAATTTCCAAGTTTTGTTAAAGAAACTTTTTGAGTTTCGATCATGTTTAGGGGCCGAAATAGGCGAAACAGTAAACTTCCAGGAGACTTCCAGAAAGTTTTCAGCTGGCATGTAGTCCAATGTTTTGGACACATATCTTTGCTCGTTTCTCAAATTTATGTGAATTTTGGATATGTTGTAGAGTACATCCATACGAAGAGAATGGTATATGACCCATCCCGAGATTCTTCGCCGATTTCTCCCAGATCGCTTCTTTGTGCGGGACAGTGTAAAATCATCTCAGACGAGCTTGTTGTAAAACACTCTTGTTGTGTTTTTGGACCATTCGCTCGTGTATTGAACGGTTGGTGAAGTATTTCAATTTCATTGATTCATTTGAGATCAGGACCCCTTGATTGATACATGAGCATGGTGCTTGCAGCCATCTTGTTTCTGTCAGTCGTAGAAACATCACTTCTGAAACCCTGGTCACGGGACCATAACTGAGGTTGCTCTCAAGAGGGGGTGGTGTAATGACCATGGTTTCATGTCCCGGTGGTAGCATTCCTTTTATGATGAATGATTAGCACATGAGAGTCTAGGGCCACAGGTCTTGGACTGTGAAACTGATCGTCATGATCAGTGGACCGTCAGTCCCCAGTATTTTGTTAAATCTATCCTTTTCGTTTTCTCTTCTTCTAGCAAGACTTGGATAGAGGACCCAAGTAGAAAAATTGATGTAAAGACCTAGGTGGTCGAAGTTGTATGTACCTTGATGAAGTACTTAATGGAAAGACCTGGTGGACACCGATCGACTGTGGAAGTTATAAATCTCGTCTAAGAATTGCTGCTTGCATGTTGTACGCTCTGGAAGCTGTAGGAACCTCATACGACGTCGGAATTCGATGCTTGACCCCAACTTTGAAGCTAAGAGACTGAGTTATCACATGAGAAAAGAATCACTCAATTTGGAGTTGTAGAGGTCAGCCAACGAAGCGTGCAAATTTGTAATTTGTAATCCCGTACAAATTTTTCAGATTTTGTAGACCTGACAGTAAGGGTCATATCTTTCAGCTCGTATGTCCTATTCATGCGCCCTTTTGGTATGTTGTAGAAGAGACATAGGCGAACAAATTTTGTTGAGGAATCATTGTCCCATTCCTCTCCCATTGGTACTTTTTTGTAAACCCATGGCCTGAAGTGTGTTGTATCTCATTTGTAGAGGTGATGAGAACATCTTGTAGAAGACTTTGGATTGTGCCCACCAGTTATGCAAGCTTTGGGAATACTTTCATGTGAGTATGTTATCAGGTCTACACATATTGATATGAATCATTAGTTCTTGGAGAGGTCCGCTTCATCGATCAATACTTTAGAGAATGGTTTATTGATGAAGCCCTGTCATGAGGATGTTGCTCTTGAGACCGTTGTTGATGTTGAGATCACTTCTTGTTGATGCTGAGAGCATGAATGGAGTTCCTCCGCATATCCTTGTTGATGCTGATACTATGGTTGGAGTTGCTCCAGAGACCGAAAAGGTTAGAATATCGACATGGTCTTTGCTTTTCCATCCAGTAAGTTGTGAAGTGGCTTCGTCAGGGAATCGATGTTGTTGTGGCAGATAGCGGTGGCAGTCTCCATTATGGATGTGAGGAGAAAAGTTCCTTGGTCGTGCAAGGTTTGTGATGTAGAGAGGTTTCGTTGATGACCTTTCATGGAATCGCATCAGGTTGCAATGACTTTTTATGTGGATAACATTTATTCAAACATATTGAGATTTCCAATAAGATCAAGTCCCGAAGTGCATCTCGACGTGTTCGTCTATTCAAAAAAACATATATGTTGAAGGAGTTTGTGTCATCCATGGAAGAAGGATGTTGCATCTGCTTCAGAAGTCTGGCCATGGAGATGGTAAAAACTTTGATCAGTTAAACTTTGATCGTGTTGTTGTTGAATCAATGTGTCATCGTCGAGATATTTGTGCTCAAGCAAGATGCGCCATTATCGAAGGTGTACTCTTTGATTGGGAGTACAATTTGAAGGCTTCTTAGATGCTTGAGCATTGAAGCATATATTCCTTAAGCATCGAATGTCTTAGGTTTGATCGTCTCGGCCCTGAGTATCTTCTGTTGATTCAACATTCCTTTCGTTGAGGTAGTGGGATTCGACACTTGTGCAGACATCAGAGCTTTCTGATTTTGTGGGACACATGGACACTCCTGCAAGGCTGTGGAGAAACGCTCAAAGTGTTCTTTGCCATGCTTGGACATCATCTCACAGTAATGAATGTCTCAATGCTCTATTCGGAGAAATATCAGATTCAACCACTTGGTAAAATACTAATGCCATTCATAACGTCTTACAGAGTTGCTAGCAGAATTGAGTCCCCATGCTATAATAGCATGTGAGGAAATAAATGACACAGTCATGAAAGGAATGAGACTTTCCTGGGTGTGGAACCGCTTGATGAATGCCTATGCATCTTTTGCAGGTTCTTTCTTCAACCTCGTCAAAGTTCGAAATTCCCCCAAGTGCTCTGATGATGGAATGTCCGCCAAATCTTCTGGATCAAAACTTTCTTCGTTGGAGAGATGTGGAACCAAAGACGATTTGTCAGTAGCCGTCTTTTCAGCGTGGATCCATGCTTGTCTGAAGAACATGTCATGTCCTGGATCTTCCTGATTATGTGAAACTTGATTTGTTGAACTTATGTTCACTTTGAGAGTGATGTAGCCATAAGTATTTCCGAGCTTCAAGGTCTCTGATTGAGATGGGATCACGAGTAGCTTCTTGTCGAGTGATACCTGCAGCTCTGAGGTTTTCAGTGGAATGATGTTGATGGAAGTGTCAGCATCGATCAACATTCTTCCGAATTCATTTCGTCTGAGATGGACTGTGGTAAGTAGTCCCTAGTCGTGCATCTCTTTGTCTGTGGATGAAGGTTCAAGGAGTATTTTCGGGATGGACAGACTTCTGACACAATGTAATTCGGTGTTGTGAACATGTCTTTCCTTTGTGCCTTAGACAGATAGAGCAATTCACAGATATGCTCGATCAACAATTGAACTGCTTCTTTGACTGTTGTTCAGAGAGTGTAAAGGTTCTGATTGGAAGAGGATTCTTGTGTACTCCTCCAGTCCCCAGTTGAAACTATTGTGGATAACTTTCTCTTTGAAGATGTGCTTCAAAATATTGCAGTTACTTGTTGGATGATTGATGAATCTATGAAGGTGACAGTACCTGGGATTCTCCATTTTTTCTTCAGTTGGCTCTCTCTGATGAACAACAATTTGATTGCATCATCTTGAACCCAGACTCCCAGTAACTCGGTCACTTCTTCAGTGGGAAGAGGGAAGTTTGAGTCTCCGTTTGATCATTTCCCCGTTCGTTGATGCCGTGTCGAGGTTTGTGCAAGATTGGTTATCCTTTCTTTGCGCTTTCGGAGGAGCTTGGGATGTTGGAGAAATGTTCTTATGTGGCTGCGCTTCGGCTTTTCTCTTGCTCCCTTCAGCAACATTCATGGAAGGTTGGAGATTATACTGCTTGTTGATCAATCTCCTGGCACTTCCTCGAGTTTCTCGTGGTTCCTCGACTTTTGTAGTTCTTGTTCTTTCCAGTAAGGACGGAGCAGTAGTTGTTGATCACTTCGCTGCTTCATGAAGCTCTGAGAAAGTATAGAATCAGAGATTTTCCAGCAAGGCTCTGTAGACCGGGATCATTCCGTTGATGCACAAGTCCACTAGTTTTTGTTCAGTGACATTGGTGTCATGACAATCCAAAGCTTGGACTCTGAACCTCTTCACATAGTCGTTCGGATGTTCATTGTTCTTCTAAGACATTCTTCCTAAGTCAGAGAGAGTAATATTCTCTGAGACAAAGAAGTATTTCTTGTAGAAGGCATTAACCATTTCTCCCCAACTATCGATGCTCCCATGTACAATGTTTTTGTACCAGGTGTATGCTCGGCCTGTCAGAGATTACGAGAATTCCTTCAGACGGACGACATGGTTGTGTTCGTGCTCTCCTAGTGCCTCCAGGAATCGAGAGACGTGTTCTCGAGCGTTCCCTATTCAGTTATACAGTGTGAACGTTGGGGAAGTGTATCCCTTCGGGAGAGGAATTCTTTGCGTAGCAGCAGGATATAGAGGTTGATGACGGTGAACAGATGATTCTTTGTCTTTTCTCGATCCTCCATGAAGCGTTCCAGGTCCTCACGAGTGATGAATCCTGAAGGTTCCTTTGTTGGTGGGTTATCTGCAGCCTTGTGCACCTCATCACCATCTACTACATTGATCGGAGTGACTTCAGGATCAGCAGCCAGAGATGTTTCTTTGGATTTTACTTTCTCCTGAGCTTTCTCTGACATCTTCTGTGAGAGTTTTGATATAATTGCACAACTCTTTCTGAGTGGTGGCCATATCAATCTGATTTTTGGCGAGAGTATCTTGCACCTTCATGAGATCATCTATGGTAGGAGGATTTTCTATGATTTCTTCCGGAGAGCGGCTAAACCGGGGATGGTCTTCAATGTTGGTTTGAGGAGGAGTGGTATCACCAGCACCGATGTTGGAAGCAGGAGTAGTTTCTGAAGTACCACCATTGTTGCTAGTGCTAGCGTTGTTTGTGTTAAGATTTGTAACTGAACCTGACCTAAGTCAACCATTTTGTGAAAATGTGAGATTGCAACCGAGAGATTAATCTCCCACTGTGGTCGCCAATCTGTAGATGGGGAAAACGATTCGCTGGTTTTTAGTAAAGTGACGAGACGACCGTGCGGTCGAGACTCCTCAACCGATCAAACTGCTTAACCTCAAACAGATGCACTGCACGAGAGTGCTTTGAGTTCGAGAGATCAATCTGTAGGACTCCGGCCTAAACCAAGTCAATGGTCGTTCCAGAGTCAATTCAGTCACAAAGAGGGAGTTGGACTGATCTGTAGGAGGGAAACTAAGAATTGTGTGGGATCAATGATGATAAAGGATTGTGGATGTGTTGTAGGTTTCTGCAAATGATGAATAAGTTCAAATGATTGAGAGAGTGTTGCTCACATGATGATTCTTGGTTAGACGATGGATTGTCTATTCAATATCTCGTGGATTTTCTGTGTCTTTCAATCATGGATTCAAAGAATTATTTATATTTTAAAAATAATGAACACATTGATCCCAGTAAGTGTGACGGTTTCTGGAGTGAAAGAGTGGGAAAGTGGAAGATCGTGGTAAAATCAGTTCCACGTCGTGTGGAGACTTGATTGATCATGCACCCACCAATTTGCTAACTCCTTCAACTGTTTGCACGACTTACTCACATTTCTCATCGTGGATGAACACACGTGTTGTAGGCCACCATACCAAAACCCTAACTGATATCCCCCATGTGACGTAATTGATGTCTCACGAATGTGGAGTCTGCAAAGCAGACGTGTATTTGATTAGTCATTCGTTGACTTATTAGACAGTGATTCTAATTTTTGTTGAATTGAGCATGAGTGATGAATACTCAGTGATTCATGGATTAAACACACGTACAGTTCTTATGTTGATATTACTCGTCTGAGAAAATATTGTAAATTCGAGCAACTGAGCAAGTATTGCTCGATTCGACGAATTACTGAATACTGATAGTTGGATCAATATTCGAGCAACTAAACAATTGCTCAATTCGACAAATTACTGAATATCGATAAATTACTGAATATTGATAGTTGGATCAATATTCGAGCAACTGAGCAAGTATTTCTCAATTCGACGAATTACTTATTGGTAACGTGACCCAATAAAATATTAATTAAAATATTGGTAGACTATCAAATATTATATGATTAATCCATATGTCGATTGCTTGCTGGATCAATATAAATTTATTAGTGTTTGAACTGGGTGAGAATGATGATTTGTGGAGCGTTTGTTCGAAATCCTTATTTTTGTTCAATTGTTAGTCAATTTATGAATTGCTGAAAATAGGTCATGAGTGAGGGAGGGACCGACCACATGGGATGATGGACGTCCATGTGGTTCCCAAGTTCTCAAGTGAGCGTGCACCAGGGTTCTTAGTTGACCGGTTGGTGAAAGACTGATCAAATGCTGGTGTTGACCATTTATTAGAATAGTGCTCGTCTGAGCATTAGGTGATAAAACCTAATTATGGAGAAGTGAGGGACCGACCAAGAGGGCATATAGAACCGTCCTTAGTGGTGTGGGACCAGGTGATGGTCGATTGAGAGAATTCCAAGTTGGTTGGAAAGAGGTTGGACCTAATATGAGCAATTGAGCAAATTAGGTCAAAATTATAAGAATGTGTGGGACCGGCTCCTTGCAAGCCTTAGGGCCGGCCTTGGTCAGTCAAGGAAGCATACTTGTGTCACCATAATGTATGTGTCTTAGTCCTGAGAGTTTTGGTATTTTCTGATGCGCGTTTGAGCAATATTTTGGATTTTCAGAAGAGTTTGATCTTTGACTGAAATCCTTGATTTTGCTCGAATGAGCAAGTAGGACTTTGCTCGTTTGATAAATATTTTGAGAATATTAAAATAATAATAATATTTTAATATTTTCTTGAAAAGCCTAGTCGGTCATGAGACCAATTGACTTTTTGGCTTTTTTCATGGTTTGAGCAATATTTGAGAAAATATGAAGAAACCATGATTTTTGCTCAAACGGAGGAGTTTCATGAAATTAGGGAAATAATAATTATGAAAACAAGGGATTGCAAGGTGTGGGACCGGCACGGCTAGGTAGCCCGTCCCCGCAACACCTTTCCCTATTTTATTATTTTTCATGAAACCGTGAAAATATGGAGAAACCGTGAGTTTTGCTCAAACAAGGAAAGTTGCTTGAATGAAGGAGTTTTCATGAGTTCATGAAAATAAATAAAATAATAAAAATAAATGAAGAGGCGTGAGGGACCGGCCACAGCGGCATGGCCGGCCGGCCGGTGGGACCGGTCCTTAGGCGCCTCTTTTTTATTTTTTTATTATTATTTTCTCTCTCCTGTTTTGTGTAGGATTCCTCGTTTGTCCATATTTTCGAATGCTCGTTCGTGCATCTGGGTGTTCGTTCGTGCATCATTGTTGAGTACACTTGCACCATTTTATTGGGGCTTACTCGGGATAGGCCGGCCGGCCAGTGGGCCTGGTCCCTGGGCGCCTCTTTTCTATTTTTTTAATATTATTTTCTCTCTCCTATTTTGTGTAGGATTCCTCGTTTGTCCATATTTTCGAATGCTCGTTCATGCATCTGGGTGTTCGTTCGTGCATCAATGTTGAGTACACTTGCACTATTTTATTGGGGTTTACTCGGTGATAGTCCAGATGCCCGATTGTTGAGTAATTATTACTAATTCATGAAATTCAGTGGAGAATATTCATGAAACGGAGTAATAATCATGAATTGTGCATCTATTACTAATCCATGAATCCATCCGGGGAATTCCGAGAACAGAGTAATGAGATAAATTGGTTATCTATTACTAATCCATGGAGTCAGCCGGGGATTCATGGAACAGAGTAATGAGATATAATAGATTATTTTCTAGGAATTCAGTGGAGAATGTCATGGTAGAGTTAATCTATTGTAGAATCGAGATATGAGATAGTTGAAGCATCATACTCGTTCTGAAAGGTGCATAGTCAGGGAACAGCGTGCAGCGTTTTTGACGTCCTGAAGGCGTTTAACCCCCTCAACAAACAATTATGTAGGAGAGCCGCCTGAATCTACACACGGTCTCTCTACATAGTCAGGGAACATCGAGTGTCGTCGACGTCCTTAAGGCGTTAAGCCCTCTCAACAAAAAATTATGTAGGAGGACCGCCCAATCGTTCTTCTATGTAGATGGGGTCTCTCTATGTAGTCAGGGGACAACGAGTGTCGTTGACGTCCTGAAGGCGTTAAGCCCTCTCAACAAACAATTATGTAGGAGGACCGCCCAATCTTTCTTCTACACGATGACATGTGCAGCATCGAACGCTCAGCTAGTGGGAGGCCTTTCGAGAATCATACTCATCGTGGCTCTTAGAGGTACTCGATCAGAGATCGTGAAAATGGTTCACAGATCGTAAAATATGAATCGTCACATGCGCTCCTGAAGTCGGGCCAGAAACATGAAATATCATGATTTTACGATTTTGACCTTTGTCGAAAATCCACCATCAATAAAAAGGAAGCACTTGAGTCTTTCTTTTCACACCGATAATAACAGGGCTGCACTTTTCTTCCTTCTGGGTACGTGCTTCGATTCTCTTGTAGTTTTTTTTAATCGTTCACCATGTCAGTTGTTGACATAACCGTGATGCTTTTCTGCAGTATATGATGGAAATTCCTAGTGATGATTACTCCTCTAACTCTCTAGAGAAATTTTTTGAAGTTGGCAAATCTAGGATAACTGTATTCGAGGAGGTATTGGCTAAAATAGATCCCCCGTTTCGTGAAGCTGGTCAGGCCATACAAGGCATGTCCCTCGCACATCTGAGCATCGTCCGAGAGGGTGTTCAAGCTTTCCTGGCTTCGGTTAGCATGGAGGAAAATTGGAGGCGCGTTGAAGCATCTCAGCTAACAAGTGCCAGGGCTGAAATATTTGTTGCTCGACTAAAGCGACGGAGGGTGGAGCATGAGCAGCTCCTGGGTGAACATGAACTCCTGGATAAACATAAATACCCTATTCATAACGGCGTCATAATCCTCGACTTTGATGTGGATTATCCCTATCATGAGGAATATCCAAAAAAGGTTGCTAAAACAATTTCTGAAAAGGATGTTGAACCGACTCCCCAAGAGGATGTTGATGCAGCTTCCAAGGAAGATGTTGAAGTAGCTTCCGAAGAGGAGGTTGAAGCGGCTTCTGGAAAGGATGTTGAAGCGGCTTCCAAAGAGGACTCCAGTGAAGGCTCCATTAACCCTGGTGTTGATGCTTATAACTAGATTTCCCACTTTGTTATTTCCTTTCGTAGATGAGCATCTTTTTCGTAGCTTGTAGATGCTTCTTTGATATTTAGTAGTTTTTTGTTTCATGTGGATGGAGCCAAGACTTCATCGAATAATAATCCTTCATTCATGCTGCTTTCATGATTTTATGTTTCCGGTTGGATGAATAAAGGAAATCTCCCGGCTAAGAAATCCAAATTCTCAAAAACAACTCGCAATATCTTGAAACTTTAGATGTAGCACTATTCTGTAGGGTTACAGTAGAGTATCCGCATGTGATATTCATTCCTCCGCCATAATTAGTACTTTGACTTTGCAATCTGTGCTTTCCCATTTTATTGAGGCGATGTGGTAGATGGGAAGATGGCACGTAAATGGTGATGGTCGGCAAGTCTGTGTTTTCTCTTCATGGGAAGAGATACCACTTCCACAATGATATTTCAACACATGTAACGCTAGTAATGGCAACTCAAAGTAGGGAAAAAAATAATAATGGTTAAGGATTCGTCCAACCTTTTGTTTGATATTCCCCTTGCAGATTACGTGCTTCTTTAAGATTTGTGGCGTTCCATCTAAGTATGCAGAAGCATGGACGCATTTCCACGAACCAAGATATCCAAAAGCCGCGTTTTGTTAGCTAAACGGATGAAAGAGGCCTTATCTTCAATTGACGACGTGCGCAACATGATTGGATGCATCGTTTCTGAAGAAGTAGTTGCGAACTGGGAATATCATCGAGGCATGTCTGTTAACTTCGGATTCCACGCTTCCTGGTTATGTGGAAGGATTTCCAAAATCCGAAAGTTGAAAAAGGGGATGATTGAATCTCCTTCTACGAATCTCACAGAGGCGGAAGTCGAGATACTGTCTCAGGGATTGAATTTGATGCAGGCTGCTCTTCAGGCGTGAAGGATGCGCTGCTGCTGGATGATTTCCCTTAAATACTTCGTCTTTCCTTTTTTGTTTACATATTCCCCTCTTGAGTATTTTTTGAAAGATATAAGGTGTTTCTTTCATGGTTTGATTTTTTGGTTTTGCGCTAGTAGGTAATCTTTTTGAGAGGATTTTGAGTTTATTTGAGATTTTGTTTTGAAATGATTCAAGAGTAATTTTCTGAAAGGAAATAATGCTTCGATTAACTAATAAACTAAAATCCTAATTATGAATGCAAGCTAGTGCAATCATTTTGGTGGAATTACAAATATTGCATGAAAAGGGAAATGCTAGAGGAAACTATAGGGAAAGGGCGACATGATTTCTTAGGTATTGAAAGGTTTGAGCCACCTGGTGTGTATTACTATGCCTCCTAGCTTGTCAGTATTGATTAGCTTGCAGTAGCCTCCTAAGATATTTTCTTCTACCAGGTACGACTCTTCTTTTCCTTCTGGGAAATCCGGTAGAGCATGTTGAGTAGTAATCTTGACTACCACATCTCCAACTTGAAAGTGATTTGGGTGTTGCATAGCTACTTGACTCTTGGGTTCATTATCTTTGACTGAGACAACTTCTAAACACTTGATAAAATATTTTAAAGAACCAGCATCCCATTCACATCTCCTAGTGACAGATGTGTTGATAATCAGATCGAGTCCCCAGGCCTTGACAAAGGGAGGAGTGACTGGTTGTAAAAAATATTTTTCAATGAGACTTACTTGTGTCCGGAACCTACAAAAAATGCTGCCACACCCTCTCTAGGTAGTTGTGTCACATTTGCGAGTTGTCAATACGACAATATTTGGGATCTTCAGGGTTGGACGGCTTGTTGGAGATCCTTTCAGATACAGTCACTGGAAAAGGACATACTCCTAGATTTGCTTTATTTTTATGTATCCACGATCGCCCCAGGGTCATATCATAACTTGGGTACTCCTTAATAATATGAAACTGGGCGTGTGTTAAGGTATCCGTAGGCATCTTTGGATTCTCATTCTGAGTTTTTGACTACAGTTGGGCAGTGAACAGCTTCTTGCTTTGAAATTCCCGCGGCCTTCAGAGTCTTTATAGTGATGATGTTAAAGTCAGAGGATGCATCAATCAGTGCGCTGTCGAACTCAATGCCTTTGATGTGAGCGGCGATTAAGAGTTCCCAGTTGCATTTACCAGTCGTACCTTCCAGGAGAGGTTGGGATTTGGGAGCAGCTTCTCCGAATGAAAATAGTCGCTTTCCTGATACAATACAGTTGAGGGCTGCAAATATGTCTTGACGCTGCGCCTTGGAGAAATAGAGAACCTCACATATATGCTCCATCATAGACTGCATGGTTTTGTGAATGGAGTCCTCTGAAAGCATGCAGCTTCTGACAGGAAGAGGATCCATGTGAACTCCTTCAGTGCCTAATTGAAGTTCTCCAACATCCATCTTCTCTTTGAAAATGCGCTTCAATTTGTTGAAGTCATTGGTTGGGCGATTGACGAACCTATGGTAACGGCAATATTTGGGATCTGCCATTTCTTTCTCAGTTGGTGGACATCTGAGAGGAGGTAACTTGATGGAATCATCTTGAATCCATGTTTCTAGGAGTTCGATTACCTCTTCAATCGGAAACGGGAAGTTTGGAGCAGCCTCTCCAGTTTCATGTTGATGTGCAGGCGTCTTAGTCGTAACCTTCCGGGGTTGAGCTGTCTGTTGCGCTGGTGCCGCACATTTGGGTTGTTGTTCCTCAACTGGAGCTTTCTCTTTCCTCCTTCACCAACCATGATTACAGAGGGTTAAGTATTTTATTGTTTGTTGATGAGACATCTGTTTCCTCGAGTCTCACGTGCATCTTCATTCCTGTCGAGCCTGGTTCTTTCCAGCAAGGCTGGTTCTGTTGTAGCCGACCGCTTAGCAGCTTCATGGAGTTCAGAGAATGTTTGAAAGTGTAGGTTCTCCAGTAAAGCGCGATAGACAGGTACCATCTCGTTAATGCATAACTCCGCCAACTGTTGTTCAGTCACATTTGGAACGTGACAATCCAGCGCCTGAATTCTGAATCTCTTGACATAATCATTTGGATGCTCATGGTTTCGCTGAAACATTTTTCCCAAGTCTGAAAAAGTGATTTGCTCAGACACAAAGAAATATTTCTTGTAGAAAGGGTAACCATCTCACACCAATTGGCTATGATGTTTGGTGCAATGTTGTTGTACCAGGTGTATGCTCTCCCAATAAGTGATTTTGGAAACTCTTTCAGGCGAAGGACGTGATTGTATTCATGCTCTCCTAACGATTCCAGAAAATGAGAGATGTGTTCACGAGCGTTACCAGTACCGTCATAAAGGGAAAATTGAGGAGAAGAATATCCTCTCGGAAGAGGAACTATTTGCACATCAGGAGGATAATTTGGTTAATGTTGATGCATGGCCGACAGGTTTTCTCTGCCTCGATTTTGGAGAAGTCGTTCCAGATACCCACGTGTGATAAAATTGGATTGTTGATTCCTTTCTGATGGACGTTCAGGAGTAACACGAGCCTCTTCATCTATAAAGGCATGCCCGGTCGAAGTGCTTGCGCCAGGAGTCATGAGAGCGTTCCTTGTATGCTCCACTTGAGGCTGACGTGGCTTTGGTGGTAGCCGCTCTGTTAGTGTCTTAAGGAAAGTGAGCACTTCTTTCTGAGTTGTAGCCATGTATGTTTGATCTTTGGAAAGGACTTCTTGTCTCTCCATTAAATCGACAATGTTAATAGGGGGTTGGCTTCCTCTGGATCCTCCAGCCTCCCGTCCTGACGGAGGAGTGGAAGTAGCTCTGGTAATGATTGGAGGTGTCACGCTCGAAGAAACATTGGGAAGGGTAGCAACGGCTCTGGCTCTGATGATAGGAGGTGTCGCGCCGGAGGGAATGTTTCCTACGCCACTGGTGTTGGCGGTAGAGGATGTAACACCACGAGATGCATTGACTGTGCTGGCAAACGGTACATTGGTGTCAGCAACAAGAATATTGACACGAGAGTGTTTTCAGCACCAGTAGTATCATGATTAGTTATCGATCCAGACCTAATATCCACCATTTTATAATTGAGGAAATTGAAATGAAAATTGGGAAATTGACTTTGCAACCGAGAGATTAATCTCCCACTGTGGTCGCCAATTTGTAGTAGGCTAAAAACTGATTCTGCTGAAAATGGTAAATTGGGTGTGCCGCCGAGAAACAAATCTAAACCTTAAACAAATGTACTGCACATGATTACTTTAGATTCGAGAGATCAATCTGTACAATTCTGGCCTAAACCAAGAAATGACCGTTCCAGTCTTGCTTCGGTCAAAAAATGAAGGAGAATGGTTGATCTTAGGGAGGGAAGCGAAGAAGGTTTTGAGATCAGAATGATGAACTATGAAGGTGTGGTTGTTTTATGACTTGTATTTGAATGTGGAACTTGCTTGCGGAATGTAAGCTATAAGTTCTTGGTGTTTTATGGATACTTGTGTTGATGACACTGTTGTCTTTGAAATAGATAGAAAATCTATTTATGCAAGTCATAGCCGAACCCCCTGATATCATAAGAAGTGGAAGTAGTTGAGTGATGGAGAAGTGAGGATCATGTAAAATGGTGAAAAACAAGTCCCTATTATAAGGAAGACTGGTTGGTTTCGTTCCGACTACTTTTCTACCATCACTAACATTCCGCCTTTCCTGACACTTTCTTATAATGGGCGTGTTGCACGCCGCACGCTAAAGATGAATATCCCCACGTTTGTGACATGTTCGATTCTCGAGTATTTTGTAGAAAAATATGTAGCAAGTTGCTGAGTGGGTCTTGCTTGCAAGACCTAATTATTTTGACCAATTACGCGCAAGCTATGCGGCAGGAGGTCATATGTTACAAGTCAAGTTGTGAGACCTGCCGCAAGAAATAACATGTAATGCTCTAAGGTTAAATAATTAAGTTATTTGTGAAATCGATATTTATTAAATAATGATTGTAATCGATGCATATAAGCTTTTAAGCAAGCAGCTGAAAATAATTGATGTTTATGAAACATCGTTGTATAGATCATGTCTTGGTTGGTAGCGGAACTTAATGTCTTGAAAGGAGCGCGGTCCGCCATCTTTGGGTAGCTGCCAGGAGCCGTTCGAGCAGGCCAAGAGAAAGTAGATCATCCCTTGTGGAAGAGGGGCGGTCGGTGATCACTACGACACCTCATTGGTCACCCAGAATTGGATCTAAGCCGGTCAATTTGGCTAGCAAAGTTGGACGGCCAAGATGATTTCCGGCAGTAATCGGTTGTCGTTGAATTTATTAATACTTTTGTAAGAAGCGTGACTAGACTGCTTTGAGCAACTTCCAGGGATTATATGCGCGGGTTGACGATGGGTCGATCGGTTCATATAAGAGAGGGGCGCCCGGTGATCATGACGGCATCTCATTGGTTCCTCGAAATCAGATCTAGGCCAGTCAATTTGGATGGCGAAGTTGGATGGTCGAGATTGCTTTGCGGAAGTTATGTACTGTCGTTGGTCGACCTTGAGGATTTTAAATCCGCGTGGCCAACCTACTTTGAGCTAACGGTTTTAGTCATTAAATGCAGGCTGGGAGCTATTCGATTGTCCAGGGCTAAAGGCGAGTCGCCGGTAAACATAACGGTATCCATTCGCCACCCAAAATTGGATCTGGGTCGGTAAATTAGGCTAGCCGAGTTGGATGGTCGAGATCGTTTTGCGACAGTAATGTGCTGCCGCTAACATAAATTAGGGTTTTATACCGCGCAAGCAACCTACTTTGAGCAATCGGTTTGTGGCTCGCTTGGAGACTGGATGATTCTGATTGGTTGAGGAGCGAGTAGGCCCGCCAGTGTATACCACGGAACTCGTCCGGTCGCGTCAGGAGGCATCTAAGCGTGATGAATCGGCCGGCGAAATCGTGGGGCTGTGATCGTTTTGAGACTGGCGTCGGCAGCCAAAATTCAATTTCTTAAGGAATTTAAGCGCGTCGACCAGCCAACTTCCACCTTTAATTAAAAGTGTAGGCTACGCATTTAGGGCGATTTGATTGGTCGACCGGAAAGAAGGGCCGGCAGCCAACAAAATAGAATAAGGAACGGCGGCCGAAGGAAGCTCGAGTTAGGGAAATTTTGCCGGCCAAGTGGCGCGGTCAAGCCATTTCTTCCATGGCTTCAGCCGGTCACGGTTTCCTCTTTTCTTCCTATTTCCCGTTTTTGGTAGGATTTGCTCCTACTGGTTCCATGATGGATCAATTTCCTAGCTTGCCTAGGTTTGGTCTCGACCAATAGGGTTCAAGATATTGCGCAGGCCGCAAAAATCTAATTTTTGCAAATTGATAAAATTAGGTTAGAAAAATTGAATTTTGCGAGCTGCCACAAAATCAATCAATTTTGGTGATTTTGCGCATTGATACAAAAATCACTAATTTTTTCTCATAGGGCAGCATAACTTTACGTGCCTCTGATTGAGTACTTCTATGCATATCTTAATCCTGACACTTCGGGAAATTCATGTTACTCAGCTGCAAGCGAACATTAATTGTCATGTCATGTCAGTATCAAGAGTTCAGCTGGGGAACATAGCATGGAATAAATACTCGACGGGCCATTCATTAGTGAATCATGCAGGTGGAAGATTAATAAACTTTATAGACTAATTGGGATTGTTGCTACACGCACCGTTATGGATAAATTATATATATAAGTATACTGAATTGGTCAATGCATATGTAAGTAAAGAGGCCTAGGCACTCGTCACTTTTAAATGGCTCTATTTCTTTGCAGAATGACGGCACATTAAATACAGGGTTCACAATTTTATCCCTGACTAAAAACCACCATCAACACCATTTTAGGTAACCAATATTAAAAACCAAACTACAAAGTAATTTAGTTTCAATATGTTATCAAAGAAACAATTACCCGAAGAAATTTTCCCTAATAGTTCAACAAATCGACTAAGAAACTTAATTCTATTGTTGAACCGATTGCGTATGTACAATCGCTTGTTTCGATAATACCAAAATAAAGATCAGAATTAACTTTATTTTTCCCATCACTCTAATTATTCAGAAAATAACTTAGACCTTTCCCTTTAGACAGAACAAACACTAGGTCAGTTAACTAGTTTTTCTTGTCAAGGAAAACACTAGATTAGACTTGAATAACCGAATCCTCCAATTGATAAGTCTAACTAAGATCAAAATTAACTTAGTTTCTCTTATCCGGAATCAATTAGACTAAACAAATGATCCCGTATTTTGTTAAGCCTCAAACTATAGATACAAACCAAAATAAATTGACTTGCACAATTATTTTCTTAACAATTGAACAGATGTAAACATTATAGCACCGCGATTGCACCGAATTTCATTAAGAAAAAACACTTGATACCCAATAATAAAGAGGATACCAAACAATAAGCCAAATAAATTGATACAGTTTTTCTTAACCGGAAACAATTGAATCACATAAGTATCCATACACAACATAGTGGAATATATCAATTGTACCGAAATTTTGTTAAGCAAAAGAAAAATATATGCAATATAAACAGGCTTTTCTTAAACAGGAAAACGATTAACTAACAAATTCGTTACCTCAATTTCCACATCCACATCTCCCCAGAAAGATATATCATTAAGCGCAAGTTCAAATAAGAACTCTCCCCCAGTGTGTTGTCATCCTCTCTCAAGAACAAAAGAACAACAAAAAAAGCAACCTTTATTAGAGAAAGGTTGAATCGGTTTTAACTAATGCATGCCAATAACAAAAGTTGAAAACCTGAAACACATATTATATGTTAAACACAACACATGTAAACACAAATTGATTCAACATATTGTGACTATTCACATATGAGTTTCAATCGGAACACCTCATGATCCTTTGATAAAACCTACCAATATGGGATAGAACTTAATCCCGCTAAATAAAAAAGCCATACAAATCATAAGGGTTTCACTATATGAGATCGAATATTAAGGTTAATAAAAACCGAAATCAAATATCTCATAAACCGAAAACACATAGCAAAAATATAAGCATTCATTCACATGCCATGTAATCAGTAACTATCACATGAAACAAAAATTTTAATAATTTTATTCATTAAATAATAATAATTGATAGTTTTTATTCAAAATAGACCTTACACAAAAATATCAAAATAAATTGATGTCTAATTTTTGTTTGAGATCTAAGAAGTAGAACACTCCTTATCTTCGAGCCATTTTTGACATTCTTTTTCTAGTTCCGACTCTTGGTTTCCTTCCCCCTTCCAAAACTCTGCATTTATGTTCAGGATACCCTGCAGAGTTTTTGGATCTTTTCGAGCAGCAAAGGCTAACTGTTTCTGAATACAGTTTAATTGTCTACCAAGACTCTTAAGATGAACTAGAAGATTCTCTGTCCTGTTGTTAGGAATCTGTGAATTTTCATAAATAATTTGTTCTTTGGTTTGACTTCCAGTCATTTGACTTATCATCTTTTTAGAGACATCATTAGTGCTTCTCATGTCATCAAAGTCATCTCCCATCGTGACTTCACAGATTTTGGTAATGAGACATGCAAATCTGAGATTTCTCTTGATTCCTGAAGATGAAACAGAATCTGATATCTTGATCATTTGACTGATAATGATCCCACAAAGGTCAACTTGCGAATTATCTTTAAACAGAAAGTAAACAACTTCTGCAAATTCCTTATTCCAAACTTACTTATCTCTTGTACTTGCAAATAGAGTTGCTAACAAGTTTTCCGAGAACCCTTAAGTAAAAAGGTATTCTTTGGTTGCTAATCTTCATTCTTCCCAGTCAATCCTTTTTTCAGATGAGACGGGTTGAAATGGTATCATGTTCAATTTTAACTCCGGTAATCATATGATTACATTCCACATTGTACTTGATGATGTTTGAAATCGTCTTACGATCGACATAGTGAATACCCCAACCAACAAGAGTAACAAAGGTAAGATTCTCATGATCAATATTATGATTATTAACATAGAAAATTCTTACCAAGACGGGTGAATATTTTTCAAAATAAAAAAAAATTCCCTAGTTTCGATCTTGAACAAACTACACATAATCATTATCTTGCACTCCTGGATCAAATCTCTTTTCAGCAGTAAACTCTACTCTTTTGAGAGTTTTAGATTTCCCAAAACATGAACTATCAACAAAAGATATGACTTCATGTTTATCTTCTATTTTATAAGGAAATCTGATCCTTTCAATCTCATTGTATGTAACAAAATCGTCAGAAGTTTTATTATCTCTTGATTTCCTCTTTCTCATATTTCCAAAAGTCAATGATATATGAAGAACCCTAGTTTTAGTTCCGAAAAATTTCTCCCAGGATGTTTGTAAAAACAACACAAAATAATCTTCTTTTATAGCGATTGAAGATATTAATTTTCGTAAATAACTAGTTTTAGGAAACCCTTCCAAAGTCGGAAACCGTAATTTGTGGGGAAACAAATCCGATTTTGCAACTAGGTCTTTCTTTTGGAAAAAAGATTTTTGTTGGACCGGATCTGTATTATAGATCAAATTTTATATTTATGTCTGAATAATTGTAAACTCTATAACTACCAGAACTTGATAATATCTTTTGAAATTCACTCAAGAATTTTCCAATAGAGTATACAATGACAAATTTGAACATAAAAAGATATTTATAAAAAAATATCTTTAGAATCACAAATCCAGTAATATTTGAAAAGATCACTTGCTTCATTAAAACAGTTGTGGGAATATGAAGCAATCCATTGTTAATAGACTTGTTAACTGAAAAATCATCCTTTATATAATCACAAATATTCCAAAATCAATCATGATCAGCGATACATTGACAGTCTTAGATATGAAAATGTACATATATATATTTGGGTAACAAATCCAAAATATATTTAAGATCCCAGATTTTTCAAGAACAATATATTCATGGTTCATATTTAGAAAAATCTCATGTGGAATCTTATGCATTTCCAAGATAAAACATATCACATAGAATATTGTATCAATGTTACTAAACTTGTTAGCATTCAATACCATGAGATACAATTCTATGATAGCCAAGGGATTATGTAAGTCAACCGAGACATACATAGACATAATCCCAATTCCTAACAAATTTAGGAACAAGAGTATTATATACTTCATTCATGTCTTCCACGACGAGTCTTTGAAGTAGTCAAATCCTGCTACTACGTTAACTGAATCAACCATTAGATTCAATTCTTATAGGTCGGATCTCACCAACACAGTTTGTTAGATCTTTTCGTGTTAACCTGGCTCTGATACCAATTGAAAAGACGAGGGTACCCAAATACACCACAATCTTTTTGTTTCAACCTATAAGTCCTCTACCGAATGTGATCGTCTATGGAAACAGTCGAGGCAATACGATAATTCGGTTCACACTTCGTGTGATTGTCTATGGATATGAGATCGTGACAATACAACAACAATATAACTTGTATGATTGACTATGGATACAAGATCGAGACAATACGATAGCAAAATGTGTTACTTGATAATAGGTTCATAACCAAACTCTCAGGGATCACTATCAAGTATTGTGAAGTTAACGTAAGATGAAATTTACTTTAATTATAATAAAACAATTATAATGCGGAAAAGTAAAGGACATAGTAAGATTTTGTTAACGAGGAAACTGCAAATGCAGAGAAACCCTTGGACCTAGTCCAGTTTTGAGTACTTTCAGAATTAAGCTGCAATACAAAATATAATACCAACTTCGTATAGTTGAGATCAAGCATATTACTCCTAGATACTTAGTTCCCTCAGTATCCCTGCGCCTTCGACTTCTAAAGTCACGCACATGAATTACAAGTCCTTTGGATCGTATTCCAAACAACAAAGGAAGAATCTGTTTGGTAACCACTCTAATCAATCTTTCTATAAGATATAGATGAGTCGTTGACAAAGGCTCTTCCGTTTAATCTAATAAACTCCTTTGTCTTGTTAGATCAATCTAACTTTAACTACCGAACTAGTTAAGTATAGATTCACACTCAATCAATATAAATCTCAAAGATAAGTATAGAGAATGCCGATCTCATGCAACTAATCTATCAAAGATAAATAGATTCTTGTTGGATCCCAGCCGATCAAGGTTTGTGCACTAAATCCACAAGATACGAAAACTAATAAGAAATCTTCTTCGTCTTCAAATCTTCTTTTATCTTCAAAACCTGCACAACACCACTTGAATCCCTTGTGATCAATCACACACAGAACGGAGTCTTTTAACAATGGATTATCACAAGATGTCTTTAGATCTGACAACAATTCTAAGGATCCCGTCGACACTTTGATCTAGTCTGAGTGAATCTTATATCAGAAGAGAAGATTCTCAAGCATAAACAAACAAGGTGCAATCAAAGTTTCAACAACCGTTAATCAATTAAATAAAATCGAAAACTAATAACATTGCAATTATCTAGTTTCCCACCAACGGTACTCTTTGAGCTTCTTGATCCCACATAAGTCTTTAAATGAGCGGTCGTAAGAGATTTCACCTAATTAGGATACTTTTCTCTTCGAATAGACGGATCCACCAAAAACAACAAGAAATGAAATTCACCTGGCTCTTAGGATAGTTTGCTATAAATACAAACTTAGGTATTTATATAACAAGGATGTTTGGACACCAGGGAATTTCCAAAACCAAAAATATTCTCAAGACATGCAATGAATGCCCAAGTTCGGTTTTCATAATTCCAGTAAATGTTGGTCCAATATTTTCCGAAATATCTCAATATAAAATCTTCAATTAGTAAATGCACATTACTAACTTTATTCTCTAGATCTATGCATTAATTGCTGGTAATTAAAGCATATAAAATTAAAAACCTTAATTAAAAGATTCTTAATTTATTTTGGCACAGGATCGCCTTGAGTACCATGGAATATCTTTGAACAATAAATGATAATAGTTACTGCTCGTGTTCAAAGTATGTTGACATCTTTTCACTGCAAATCCTTATTTCATATTTATATGGATTTGCTTCTTGGAATCGGTTATACCACACTTACAAACACGATTAGAATTGGTTTTCCAGTATTCCAAGACTACTATGTGATTGGTCATACCAAATCACAATGGTTAGTTGTGATCGTTCATATCAAGTCACATACATGGGTTCGGATCGGTTATACCTAAATATGGTACCTACTTGTGATCGGTCACACCAGTCACTAGAATCGGTTACACCAATTACAAGGATCGATTCCATCTACACATGGTATCTAATTGTGATCGGACACACCAGTCACTAGGGTCGGGTACACCAATTACAAGGATGGATCACATAACACTTATGATCGGTCACACCAATTACAAGGATCGGTCACACCAATTACAAGGATCGATCATACCATCTCATGGTGATTTCTTAGGATCGGTTACACCAATTACCATGACCGGTCATACCAAATCATAAGTCTAGGAATTGTGTTCGGTTATACTAAGATACATAACCTGAGTTAAGATCGGTTCTTCCAACTCACACATATTGGTCATCCAAAGATATGTAATGAATAACCGGACTAATAAACCTATTGATTTCCCTTTCGATTCACGAAGCAAGTTCATGAATATACTTCCTTTAAACAAATGTAAGACATTGTTTCCTATGATGAAATCTTCACCATAACCCATTCACATAATCATAACACTATATGCAAGATTATGTCGATGTCATATCTACGAAGTTCAAAAGATAAGCGTTATACTTCCTAGTCTAATTCCTTAATACTATGATCATACTATTATGATTGTGTCATATCACTAGAGTATTATATACAATATGTACAGTATATACATCTTCGCAGTCATGTTTTCAAATAGCACGACTTGAAAAATACGTTAGGAATGAAACAGTTCAAGTCAATATTACTAACCTCAAGTGGAAGAAGATTTCGTCGTTTTAGTTTGTTACTTCTTCACATTCTTCAAGTCTTCGGAGTAATACTTGTATGTCTCAACATTCCTAGACTTTCTAATCTAACCTAAACAAAGTTGACTCTAGTATTTAATCAAGCGACTCTAGATGAGTTTTGATACTAAAATATGACAACCAAACTTGACATACCAACGCTTAGTGAGTTCAACCGAGCTATGCTCTAACAAACACGAACACAAATTTCCTCAAATATGGTTTGAAAATACCATTCACCAATGCTTGAAAGGTAGCTGGGGCATTGGTTTCATAGTGGCCCCAATGTGTTCTGAAGGCTGTCTTGGGTATGTCTGGCCCATACAATCTTATCTGGTGGTATCCAGATCTCAAGTCAATTTTGGTGAATACTTTTGTTTAGGGGTGCACATACCCTATCCATACCCGCCAATCCTACCCTACCCGCCAGTGTTGTAACCTTACCTATCCTACCCATTATTTGGCGGGTAGGGTGACAGCTAGAGATTTTTTTACCCGCCGTTAAATGGGTAGGATGACGGGTAAAGCACGAAATTACCCTACTCTACCCGCCTGCCCGTCTAATACTGAAAAGACAAAGTAACCCTTGTATTATTTTCTCCTCCTGCCTATTTTTTTGTTATTTTAAAACATATTAGGGGTAAAAGACAAAGTAACCCTTGAATGGATTTTACTTTCTATCGAACTATTTCATCTATTTTTCATTCGAACCATTTCTCTCTTTTCATTCGAACCATTTCATCTCCTCGTCTCTGCAGTAGCGAAGTGAAGTCTGGGTTTCGATCTGAAGCTGAAGATGTAAGTGATTTGTGTGTTCGATTTGTGTATCGTTATGTGTTTGAATCTATTTTTTGCTCATCTCAATCCACTTTCTTATCTCTGCAGAAGAGAATTTAGGGTTTCAGGCTGCAAGTGCAGTTTGAGGTTTTGGGGGTTTCGATCTGAAGATGTAAGTGTTTAAAGCTTTCAATTTGTGTTTTGATTTGGGTTTCGATTTGTTCTTTTGGATTAGGCTTTCATTAAGGTGTTGATGTGTTAATTATATTTTCTATTTTATATTAGTAACTGATTTTGAAATTTTTATGAAAAACCCTATACTACTGAAATAGAACGTGGGAATTAGGATTTCTCTGTATTCTTTTGCTTGGGTTTGTTTGCTTTGTTATATAAAACCCTCTTTGCTTCATCTATTTGATTATACTTGGTTTTCCATAATGTAAGTGTTTTGAATTAGATTGCTATGTGGCTGCCCTGATTTATTGTGTATTAAGGTTATGCATACAGATATTTCTTAAGAGAAACGATGCTGGTGACCATTTTCCCTCATTTGCAATCTGCTTAGGCTTTGAACTGTTAAGTACCGTTATCAGGTTTGGTTCCCTCCCTTATAGACACATTTCTTGATCTGTATCTTTGATAATTTTAGATGAATTTTCGTGTCTTTGCTTCTAGTTGTCCGTTGTTTAACATGTATGATATATGGTCAATTGTTGTTCAAGTAAATCAACTGACTTAAGTGTAGCTTATGGAACCTTTTGTCTTATAAAAAAATTATTAACATAGCTCAATAAATGAATTTAGAGAACAAAAAGTAGGTTTGTTCTATTACAGATTGTTTCAGGGAGCAGAGCTTATACCTTGTTACAAAACCTATACATCCCACATATGATGAGCATGATTATAAACTCATACCCCTTAAGAGTTCTTATTCTCATCCAGGGAGAGATGAGAGTCAAATTGATAATAGGAATTTTGTTTCATTTTTTTTGTGTTAAATTGATTGAAAAATCATAGGGTTTCAATCATAAATGGTGTATTTTGCTTTCTATTCATATTAATTGTTACTCTCTGCTTAAATGTTTGCTTTCTTAATTGTTTGCTTTCTATTCATATCACTTGTTCTTTGCCTTATAACCTCTATTTCTATTGGGAACCTTTTCTCTAGCTGCCGTATTCTTCTACAGTAGAAGTTCTACTTTGTTCTCAGGCTTAGTAACTGTTGCAGTAGTATTACTGGTTGCAGTATTCTTTACTGGTTGCAGAAGTGACTAGTGAGGAAGCATGGTTGAGATTACAGAATTGATGTCAACGAGACCTCTTATTCCCTCTCAAGATTCATATCAATCTGTGCAACAAAGGGTCAGTGTTGTTATATCTTCGCCACCTCCACCTCCACCATCTTCTCAACCTGAGGTCAGGGAAAGTATGAAGCGGAACAGAACATCTTCGGTGTGGGAGAATTTCCAAAAGAGTGTTGATGAAGCTGGTACTGAATGGGGGAAATGTAACTACTGTGAAGGTGGTAAATATAGGGCTGGTTGTAAGAAGTATGGCACATCAAATTTGAACTGGCATTTGACCAAGTGTCGGAAGTATATGGAGTCACTAGAAGCTGCGCAGTTGGACTCTCTCGGTCATCCTAGCAATCTGGGAGATCAACAGCAAATAGTTGGGGTTACGTTCTGTCAAGATGGATGTAGAAGAGCCTTGATAAAGTTCATTATCACAGATGAACAGTCTTTCCGAATGGTTGAAGGAGAAGGATTTATAGCATTTTGTAGATATCTTGATCCGAGGTTCAAACTTCCATCGCGGATGACCGTCTATCGTGATATATGTGGACTTTTTTTGAGTGAAAAAGCCAATTTGGTGAACTATTTCAAGTCGAACAAGGTTATAGTTTGTCTCACAACCGATACATGGGTATCCATTCAGAACTACAACTACATGGTAGTTACTGCCCACTTCATCGATGACCACTGGAAGTTACACAAAAGAGTAATATGTTTCTGTCAAATTACTAGTCATGGAGGTGAGCATATTGGAAGAGCATTGGAGAAATGTTTGATAGAGTGGGGTCTTGATAGAGTGTTCACCATCACGCTCGATAATGCATTTGCAAATAAAAAGCAATTGAATATGTCCAAGAGAAAGTTGTAAGTTGGGGATCGTCAATTGTAGGAGGTAAACATTTACATGTAAGGTGTGTTGCCCACGTATTAGCTTTAGTTGTTAAGGATGGGTTGAAGAAATATCATACTTCAGTGAGCAGAATCAGGTCGGTGGTTAAATACGTCACGGCCTCTCCTGCTAGAATGAAGAAATTCTTAGATGCCTTATTTCTTGAAAGAATGGAATACAAAAAGGGATTAGTGTTAGACGTGAAAACAAGATGGAACTCCATTTACTTGATGTTGGATGCAGCAGAAAAATACGAAAAAGTCTTTATAAGGCTAGGACGATCTGATAAATCATTTCGTGAGAGGTTTATCTTCGATATTCCCGATGAATCAGTAATGGGAGTTAATGTTGATGATATTGACAGTACTGATTTTCTTGATGAAATAGAATCCAGTTCTTCTGATTCTGATGCTGATGAAGTTCCCTTATCTGGTCGAAGAAAAGCCAAGAAGAAAAAGCCTCGCGTGCATGCTCCTGAAAAGTATGACTGGGCTAATGCTCGAGTCCTAGTTCAGTTTCTACAGGTATTTTAAATTTCATTCTCTTTAATTATCAGCATGATTATATCCATTTGATCAAATATCCCTAAACTTGATATTGCCTAACACATTTCACCACTGATTAGTTTTAGTAATCTTAAAACATTATTACTTTAGTAATCCCTAAACTTTAGTACTTTAATTATATTCCTTATTTTTAGTTTTTCTGTGTATTGTTTTAAAGAGTCAATTTGTGCCTATTCATACTAGTGGTAAAGAATAACTCTTGCTTTGCTTTTTAATTTCACTTAGATAACTGCATTTTAGCCCTGTATATTAGTTGCAACTTTTAATTTCAGTGATTCCATTTCGGTGTGCACTCTTTTAGTCCCCACTCTTAGTTCATAATATTTAGCCATCTGTAAACATTTTCTAAGAATGTTTTGAGTATCTTGTTGTGTTGCTTACGAGTTAATATGATCTGTATATGAAGTTTCTATAACAACTAAAACTGTTTATACAGGTATTTTTTGAAGCCACTATTGAGTTTTCTGGTTCTACGTATGTCACTTCGCATACATTTTTGGGGGAAATTTGTGATGTACGTGGAGAGTTAAATGAATGGCAAAAAGCTCATCATGATCCTCACTTAAGCCATATGGGTGAGAAGATGTTACTTAAATACAACAAGTATTGGGGTGAGCATAAGAACATGAATCCTTTATTGTTTATTGATGTGCTTATTGACCCAAGAGAAAAAGAACGTGGACTGCAAATAATACTAGAAGACCTGATTGTGCATGATATTCCTTAGATGAAACAAATATTGGTAAACAATTGGTTAGATGAAGTGAAAGAGGATTTTAATGAATTATTCACAGCTTATAATGCAGAATATATAGGTGTAGGAAGTGTGTTAGCCTCGTCGGAGTCCGTAGGTGATACTGGTGGTAGTCCTAGTCAAGAGAGTTGTAGTTCTAGTTCTACGTCACATAGAAAGAGAAGACATAAGGCCCATAGAGAAGAACGTAAAACCCAGTTATCTATAACGGAGGATGTTGACAAATCAGAGGTGGAAAGATACTTATCGGAACAGATTTACTCACCAACAAAAGACAACAAAAATGGTTTGAAGTTTGATATACTCACTTGGTGGAAAAGCAATGCTGCAAGATTTGATATTCTATCACTTATAGGAAGAGATATACTTGCTATTCCCGTCTCTTCAGTTGCAAGTGAATCTGCTTTCAGTACTGGAAAGCGAATACTTGGTCATTTCCGAAGTTCTTTAAAACCCCGAACTGTGGAAGCATTGATTCTCCTACAAAACTGGTTAAGGACACCGATTGATATGGATCCATCTACATTTGGAGCAGAAGAGAAGGAGGATGACGTCTTAGAGTCAGGTATACAACTTTCCTACATTGATTCTCCTACATTTGTCAAGTCTCTGTTGTTTTCAGTTTCTTACAATATAGTATAACCATATGTATATTTCCATCAGTAAGTATACTGAGACCTCTTAATCAACATTTGTTGGTTCTCCTTCGTATAACCATATGTATATTAGGTGTTGTAGAACTACCTGGCATGTATCTCATTAGGAAACCGTGAAGTTGCAGATATAGATTTGGTGTCTTTTTATTGATGTAGTGGTGATATATGCAAAGAGATGTGAACTCAGAAAACAAAAAATATGCAAAGGATGACGGGTACTTGAACATGATTAGAGTTAGGTCTCTGTCATTATTCCTGTGTATGCTTGCACATGGTTTTGTTTGGCCATAATATGTTAAGGTTATAAGATAATGTCCTGCTTATTCAGCACTTGTAGATTTAGGATAACATTATTTCATGTCTGGGTTTCTGCCTTTTCTGAAATATACTGCCTTTTCTGAATACAGTGCTCTGAGTTGCATGTTAGTTCTAAACCTATCAAAGGAGCAGTTTCTTCTTCTTATTTTTCTGTACTTTTTTTGAAGTATAGTTACTATCTCGAACTCATAGAATTTAGCAATTTCCTAGCCTCTTATTTTGTCTTGCAAACATTAACAGATACAGAAATTGTTGTGATATTACTTGATGTTGGTATTATGACTGAACTTTGCATCAAATCATTCACTATTATGACTGAATCTAACAAGAGATAACTTGTATGCAGATTTATTTGGTGATCTTAGTACTTCCATCATCGTAGATGATGATTGAAGAAGAAGGTCAATATGAAGAGCTTTTGGTGATGATACTGTTATATGAAGAACAAGGTCACGTGAAGAACATGGAATTGGGCTGGGATTCATCGTCTATTTCAAAAAGAATACAACTCTTTTCTTGAGAATACTTTTGTTTGTACATTTTTTATGGTTATGCTTTTGTTTCTAAATTAATCGTTGGTCTACTAGCACAACATGCACGGTCCCTTTTCTTGTTCAGAGTCTGAAATTCAGACTTCAGAAAGTCATGGAGAAGGGGGAAAACGGTTATACCCGCCACCCTACCCTACCCGACCCGCCAGAGAATGGGTTGGGTAGGATCTTACCCGTTTAATGGCGGGTAGGGTGGCGGGTAAAAATTTTCTTAACTGCCAGTAAACGGGTAGGGTGGTGGGTATAGGCCATATCCTACCCACCCTACCCGTTGTGCAGCCCTACTTTTGTTCCATGCAGCTCATCCAAAAGCTCATCAATGACTGGTATTAAAAATTTGTCTTTAATAGTGATCTTCTTTAGATTCCTATAATCAACACAAACTTCCAATTTCCATCTTTTTTTCTTGACTAATAGAATGGGTGAGGCAAATGGGATATGACTAAGTTGGATAACTTCATTCTGTAACATCTCCTGAATAATCTTCTCTATCACAGCCTTTTGGACATATGGGAATTTATAAGGTCTTTGGTTTATCCGTTCTGAATTGGCTTTGAGGGGAATCTTGTGGTCAAGACACCTATTTTGGGGTAGTTGAGTAGACTCAGAGAACAGATCATTGTATTCAAATAGTATGGAATTAATTTTTGGGGATGGGGTTGTAGTAGTTTGAGTAGGTGAAATAGAGAAAAGCTGACCAATAACCCCATGCTTATTTCTTTTGAAAAACTTCTTAACAGCAGTAGAGCTCATAGCCATCAAGTTTGTTTTACTTGTTGTGCTAGTGAGGGTTATCTTCTTCCATTTGTGCTTGAATGAGATGTTAATCTTTGGCAGGTTGAGCAACACATCTCCTAACCCCCTTAGCCAGTCAGTAGCTAGTACCACATCACAACCCCCAAGTGGTAGTAATCTTATGTCTCCTGTAAATGAATGCCCTTGCATCTCCCAATTCAAGCCAGTACACATCCCAAAGTTGATGGTTCTATCTCCATTTGCCATTGTCACCAGCATGTGATCGGTAGGTTATATGTCTAGAAAATATTATGAGCTAAGTCACCGTCCATGAAGCTGTGAGTGCTCCCTGTTTCAATCAATATGGAAATGGCATGTTTCTTAATAGTTCTAGGAATTATAATTATCTCCCCATGAGCAATCCTTGTTAATGCATTTAAGGAGATCTTCATATCTGTCTCAATGGGTGTATGAGAGTCTTCTTCTGACTGTATCTCTTATTCCACTTCCTCCTCATGCCCTTCTTCATTAGCTACCATCATGAATAATTATGGTCTTGCAAAGGTGGCCAGGATTATACTGGTCATCATAGTTATAACATAACCCTTGAGCACGCCTAGCATTCATTTGATCTTGAGTAAGCCTTTTAATGAGTGAAATGAATGGTCTCTGTCTGGGTTGTGGGTTGAAGGTTTTGGACTTTCTAGTAATATCCAACCTTTGGGTATTGTTATTCATAGTTGGGGTTCTTGGTGATGTGATATTTTGGTTGCTGGTATTGAATCCAAAATAAAAGGAGGTGCTTGGGTTTAATTTAAGTGGGGGGTTTTGATGATTTTGGTTGAATACCCATTGTTATCTCTTGCATCTTAGCTAAGTAAAATGCTTGTGAAAGTGTGGTTGGATTAAACATCTGTACAATACTCTTAATTTCTTCCTTTAGCCCACTTATAATACTCAAGACAAATTAATCTTCTGTAAGATGCTTATTATTATTCAATATCAAAGCCTTTAGTGTTTCAAACTGAGAATAATATTCTTCTACACTTGTTACTTGAAACAATTTATTGAAACAGCATACGCAATTAACAATTTGCTAAATCTTCGAACCGAAAACAAGTATCTTCAATTAACTCAGGCCAAAGAATAAGTTCCTTACCAGTTTGATAGTCTAAGAACCATGAGTCAGCTCTTCCCTCTAAGTACATGGAAGCTATGTTCACCGTTTATGTCTCATCCACTTGATGGATGTAGAAGAATCTTTCACACTTCATGATCCAAGATCTGGGGTTATCACCTTCGAATCTGGTAAAATCAAGCTTAGGACTCTTAAATGAACCATATCTGCCTCTATCAAACATATTGTTTGTAGTGAAGTCTCTTTCCTGCTTTCTTGGTGTGGTATTGACGTTCCTAGCTGCAGAGCTTTCCCCCATAGTAAAAGAAGTGACTAATTACTGTAAAGCTATATTACTCGGCTTGATCTCTTCCGTGTTGGTCTTGGCAAGAGTCACGATCTCATGTAGCATATTTGATCTCTCTTTTAATTTATCTGAGCTTTCCTGTGCTATCACTCTCGTATCATGTACTTCACGTACAAGATGATTACTCAAATCCGTGATCTTATGTCTCACTTCGTTCATGGTGTTGTCAACATCCTTGATAGTTGCTCCTGTCATCATAACATGTTCTTGATACCAATTGTTCTGGTCTGGACAGTTAGAATTCAAGAACCCTCTCTGTATTTCGAAAAACACTGCCTAAGTTTTTATTTTTCATTCAAATCCCAAAACAGATAGCGTACTTATCTTAAATAGAGATACAAGTAAACCCTACTCTCAATGAAAGCACACTATCCCTAAGTCCAACGGCTCAGATGTACTCTCACTTACACTAATCACTACTCATAATTAAAACATTAAAAACTAATTAATTGTCTTAACCCTAATTAAACCAGACTGCTAACTGACTAACCCGTTTGCTGTTTTTGGTAAATTTGGTAAATTTGGGTGTGTGGATGAGAAATAAGTCTAGACCCTAAACAATGCATTGCACGGGAGTACTTTTGATTCGAGAGATCAATCTTTACAATCCTGGCCTAAACCAAGAAATGGCCGTTCCAGGCTTGCTTCGGTCACAAAGTGAATAAGAAGGATTGGCCTTAGGGAGGAAAGCGAAGAAAGTGTTGAGACCAGAATGGTTGATTCTGAAGGTGTGACTGTTTTATGACTTGTATCAGAAAGTGGAACTGGCTTGCAGAAAGCTATCAGTTCTTTGTGATTTCTGGATACCGTGTTGTTGCTGATTAAAACTTGTCTTTTGGTGGAAATAGGTGAAGCCTATTTATACAAGCCATAATAAAACGTACCCTGGTCTCGTAGGAATTGGGAACGATTGAGTGATGGAAGAGTGTGTAACCGCCAGAAACCGTGCTTCCATGATAAAGGAAGTGGATCCGTTTACACCCGTTACTTCTTGCCACCATTAACCGTCCCGCTTCATGACACTTTCTTGTAACGGGCGTATTGCACGCCGCACGCTGTAAACAGCCAGACCAATACCCTGATGAGTATCCCCCAGTTTGTGACATGTTTGATGTCTCGAGCGTTTTCGTGGAAAACATGTAGCAGTTTGCTACGTGTGGCAAGTCAAAATCAAGAGACTTGCCGCAGGAAAATAACATGTGATGATATTAGGCTCATCTTGGCTGGTCACCTAAAACTTGCCACAGGCCTGTCAGTTCGGTAGCGAACTTGGACGGCCGAGATTATATCTCGTGAGGAAGGGTAGCAATCGATTATGGACACACCATGTTGATGTCTGACAATGGAATAGTGGTGTTTTTAGCGTATGTCAGTGGCACTGCGGCATGGCTGACATAGTTCGTGCAGTCAGTGGCACAGAGGTGCAAGTGGCGTCTGGCGTAGCCATGTCCACTAGATTTAGGCTCATCTCGGCTGCTACAAGTCTGTCGGTTCGGTAGAGAACTTGGATGGCCGATATTGCATCTCATGAGGAAGGGTGGCCATTGATTATGGCCACATCTTTTTGGCGCCTGATAATGGTACAGTGGCGCCTTTAGCGCATGCCAGTGGCACTACGGCATGGCTAGCATGGTTCGTGCATGCCAGTGGCACTGTGGAATGGTCGGCATAGTCTATGCATGCCAGCGGCGCGATGGTGGCATATTGGTGTTAGACTCCAATGTGGTGTGGAAACATCAGTTTTAGTGGCCACATCAATCCTAATGCTCCGTGGAACATTATCTGGCTTATTTGGCGTAGCAACTTTGCCTAAATTAGGGTTTGGCATGCCGAAACCCTAATTAGCGCAAATGGCATGCGGCTTGCGGTAGGTGGCCGTGGCATGGCATTTTATACAAACGGTGCCAGAGGAGCCATAGGCAGGCCTCCATGTATAAACGGTCACATGAGCAAATATTTCCACGAGTGGCTGTGGTGTGGCGCATTTTTTAAGGTTTCATAAGTCCGCACGGCTTGTGGCATGTTGTGGTCCCGAGGCAGCATAGTTTTGTGCCACGATTATAAGTTAGGGTTCCATCCACCGCCTCTAGAGCATGGTCGTGATTACGGTTAGGCTAGCCAAGATTGAAGTTTGTTGTGATGCTGGTCACGAACAGATTGTGGGCACGTTTTGGCATGTTGCCGCGGTAAGTGGTATATTTGCCATGTGTACTTGGCATGCCTGTTTGGCATGTGCGCCTGGCATGCTCGTTTTGGCATGTTTAGCATGTCGTTAGTATGTTGGCGCTGTTTTTGGGAAGCCAAGTATGGCGACCTCTTGACACAATTTCCACCTCTTTTAAAGTTGTGGCAGGTTTGGAGCAACCTGATTGGTCAATAAAAGTAGGGGATCGGGCAAGCACAGGCGTGGACACCCTTTTGGTACACGTGGCAGGTTTGATGCGACCTGATTGGTCGATGGGAATAGGGCCGTCAAGTATGGGCCCAGCCAAAACTCATGGAAGCGTGGTAGGTTTAAAGCGATCTGATTGGTCGACAAAGGAATTAGGTCCGGTTGGGTAGCATAGGGCGTGGCCAAGTGGCGTCGGCTGGCCTAGGGCATGGCCACGTTTCCCTCGTTGTTGCTCCTACTCCGCGGTTCTGTTTATTCTTTGCTTTCTAACTGAGTATTTTGTGAAAGGTCCTTAACCTTGGTACTTGGAGGTCCGTGCTACTCTGCTGCGAGTGAACACAAATCCGTCATGCTATACCAATATTAAGGGTTCTTCCGGGGAACATAAGCACAAGAAAAGTACTCAGCAGGCTCCGACATTTGTGAGTAATGCAGCTAGGAGCTTATACACTCATTAGGCTCTATACTAGTGAACAATTCATCTAGGAGCTTGAGTTTCAATATAATATGAAGAAAGACATAGGCACTAATCAGATTTTGATATATTCTCCAAATTTCCTGCGGAATATAGACATATCAATATCTACTACATCTGATGCCGGGTTAGGTAGATAGATTTTTACAAATTTAGCCCTGAACTAAAAACCACCATCAACATTAAGTTCCCTACTTAGCTCGTAACAGTGGCATTGTTGTGTGGTAAGCATGAGATGGTGACAGACAAGGATAAAAATCAAAAGGGCAAGTCATGAAGAGATTGTCAGGGAGAATTCGGCTAACCTTTGGAAGGAGGCATGAGGAATCCGTGATCCTTTTATTGGCGACTTTGGCTTGGCCATAGGGTGCTGGGCAGAGATGGCGCTGCAGCTTGGTCCGCAGATCGATGGATGGCGCTAGCTGGCTAGGTCACAGAACGTATGGAGATGGCGTCTGGCTTCAGTCCGGGTAATGGTGGAAACTGGCTTCAGTTCATGGAATGGTGGAAACTGGCTTCAGTCCATGGAGTGGTGGAAACTGGCTTCAGTCCATGGAATGGTGGAAACTGGCTTCAGTCCATGGAATGGCGTTGGAACTTTGGCTGTCAAACGGTGATGAAGGCGCTGGAACTTCGGCTACCAAATGGTGATGGTGGCGCTGGAACTTTGGCTACCAAATGGTGATGGTGGCGCTGGAACTTTGGATACCAAATGTTGATGGTGGCGCTGGAACTTTGGCTACCAAACGGTGATGATGGTGCTGATGGCTTCAGTTCGTGGAACAGTCGAAATGGCACTTGGAAGGCTTGCTGGCTGGATCACGGAATGCTGGAGCGTTGGCACTAACTTAACCATAGAGTGAGCCATGGAGATTTGGCTTGACCACGGAGTGCTGGAGCCATGGAGACACTAGTACAGAAATGGCCTTTAGCCACGCCAAATATAAATTTTCCTGTCAGGCCTTTTTGGTTTTGGCGTTTCTATAGGGTATACTTCTACCCTATAGACACGCCATGTTCAATGGGCGTGTTCATATAAGTGATTTCAGCCACGCCATGTCTAGTAGCGTGTCAAAATTTCAACCTTTTAGTCACGTTAACTTCAAATTTTTGATTAGGCGTGTTTATAGACCAGTCTATGGCCACATTAGGTATTGGGCGTGTTTATAGACGAGTCTATGGCCACATTAGGTAGTTGTGTAGTGTCCAAAAGGTTAGTCACGCCATTTAAGGTGTGGTTTTAAAGTTGGTTCATTAGACACGCCAATATATACGTGTCCATAGTGTACGATTGATTGACACGCCAAATTCATAGTGTGGCCAAAAAGTTCTTCTTTGGACACGCCAGTATATGCGTGTCCATAGTGTACGATTTAAAGACACACCAGTATATGTGTGTCCATAGTGTAGGCCATATAGACACGCCAAACTGAAACTGTGGCCAAAAATTTCTTCTTTGGACACGCTAGTATATGTGTGTCCATAGTGTGCGTTCTATAGACACGCCGGTTTTATAGTGTGGCTAAAAAGTTCGTTTTGAAAAAATTAATAAAAAGCTTTCGCCCATATTCGAACGCATGACCTCGAAGAAGTTAGATAACGTACCAATCCACCAAACTGCCCATCTTTAGATGTTTATGATTAGTGTTTTGAAAATACTACACTGGTTGAACTACTCAACATTTAAATAAACACGCCAAATTGAAAGTGTGGCCAAAAAGTACACCCAACACCCTCAAGACTAATTCCCTAGCTTTCTCTGGAATAGATTCTGACTTCCATGTTCTGCAAGTTATTGGGTTCTCCAAAACTATTTCTGCAAATCTTCTAAACACCTATAATCGAAATTTCTTTGGTAATCCGTTGAATTGGAATGCTATAAATAACTTGGGAGTCTGCAATTTGGTTTCTAAAAGATCCTACTCCTTGACTATGTGTGCTGTCAAAATTGCCTCTCAACTACCACACTGGATTTCTGGTAAGATTTTTCATTGCTCTCTCAAGCATTCCTGTACTAATATGTTATTCTACAAGTTGGAGTAGTTCATATGAATGCCCAGATAAAACTATTAACCGCATAAAACAATTTAAAACCTTCATGATAACCCCCTTTCAAATTCCCTCTGCTATTTACTATAGTCACCATATCAAGCTCAAAACCAAAATTAAACACAACAGCCACTCAACCAAGCATAATACAACAACCCCAGAACCACATATACATTCAATTAAACATCATTGTCTTTAAAACCAACACTATCAAATCCAAAATCAGCACCACAAGCATTAACTGTTTATCCATGAGAAACATATGCAATATTCACCCAAAAAACATTTACAGGAATACTTACTTTACCATCTGGAAGGGGATGGTTGAATACTGGTCAAGCTCCTGGTGCAACCCCAGAGGTCCCCACACCACTTCCAACAACCTTCTTGTTAGCTCCAGTCCTTTCTGGTGCAACCCTCCTCCTTGGGACATAATAGTTTCCCCTAGGAGGAGGCATAGGCACTACTACATCCTCAGGAATCTCATTAGAATCAGTTATCTCCCCTGGTCCGAAGATTGCAATATCATAAGCATCATCTGCCAACTGTCGCATCACTGGTGCCAGCATGAAGATATTGGGGAAGACTACCACATCATTGGGGAGAACAAGAGTGTCATTCTCCCGAATCTTAGCATTTCATGCAACTGGAACTGGTGAAGAATAGAACCCATGTCTAGCACCACCACAAACCACCTGCTCCTCCCCTACAAGCACCACACCTTCGTTAATCACAAACTGGCCTTTGTCAGGATGAACGTCATACACCACCCACCCTTCATCATCCCCTTGGAGTTGAGGAAGTTGAGGTTCCAACGCATAAGCACTGGAACTATCATGCATAACAACCCTATCCTCTTTGACTTCTCCAACACCTCCAGTACCAACTTGCATGTTTGGCTTTGGTTCCTCACTGCTGCTACTGCTTATCTCTACTACCTGTCAAATTGGAGAAATGGGGGAATCCCAATCAATAACACCATCACAGTTACTAATAAAGCCAATTACAACTATGAAATTCACTTTTAACACCTTGAACCCAACAATTCTTCCATGATTATCAAAAATCAATACCTGGTTTTCTTCCATATTTATCTTAGCCTTCTTTTCCTCTGGTCTACCCATGGATTCCTGATTTGTAGACATGGCTGGGCGATCATTCAGATTTAGATATGCATTATAACCTCGCTTAGACAAAGCTTCAACAATTAGAACACTGAAGGGATTTTGCGGAGATGGAATGTGGAAGTTACAGAGTTACAGAATTGGAAATTAAAACTGATTTCTTCCAAACAGGCCTTATGGACGAGAAGACCAACAGTTAACACATCTCACCCATCCTTTTTCAATCCTCGGGATCAATCAGTTGAGATATCGTGGAGGCACATGCCTACTAAGTGCATGCAAAGACCTATTGAACGCCACCCCAACTTATTGGCCGTTAAGAGGCGGCAGCAAACACTTGGAAGCTATTTGGCAAGCAGACTCTCTAAGCGGGCTACCCGAAACCCAAAGTCGAAACCCAGTACCGAACTGCAGCTACCCTCAACTATTTTAGTCACAGACGGGATTGAAGTGGCAAGAGGGCTACCCGTCTCTGGGCTGAGATTTTTCGTTTTTTGGACATGCTATTATGTGAAGGACTGTTCTAGCAGGAAGAGCATTTTTAGCAGGTTGCAATGAAGCTCCCAACTGGTGCTGCCATCTCCTAGTATGCATAAAACATAAAGAGTTAATTAGATCCCAAAGATAAACATCAAAGTTTGGTGACCCACCAGATACTCCCTTAATGGCAGTTCCAAAGAGGGTAAAAGTCTTAATGGGAATTAGGTGTTCAAAATAGGTTTCTATAGGGTAATGATGGTTATTAGAGTGAAGGGGACACAGATGGCTTTGAATGGGCGTAGTTAACAAAGTGACATGACGGCTAACTAAGCGCCATAAATGGAATTGAATTGGCACAATGGGGTATTTGAGGGGTTAATTAGCAGAGAGATTACCATTTTCAGAGAGATCTTTAACAGAGGAGGAAAGGTTTAGGTTTAGCAAACTAAATTGAGAGTATGGCTGATCCTTCCCAGGATTCAACCAATTCCATCGGAAATCTTCCAAATGCACCACCAGTAACACCTGAATTTGCACAAGCCAAGTCAATTCTCCCTTCTTTGAGCATAGAGGAATTGCAGCAGTTAAGAGAAGATGCACAGTCTGAAATTGATCATCGGATTCAAGAGAAAACTCGTCAGAGAGAGGCAGAAGAGGATGTTCAGGAGCGGAAGAAAAGGAGATTTGAGGCTTTCTACAATGCATGGCTACCCAAGTTCTTAGAATGGAAAGAACGTAAGGATGAGGAAAAGGCTGAGAAGTAGGCCAAGACACCAAAGTTTGGCAGTTCAACAGAAAGTGATTCCGAGGCCTCAGAAGGGTATGAGTATGAAGTGGAGGAAGTGGATACTAGTGACCTAGATTCGTATGTTGCGGAGGACAAGCAAAGGATGAATTCTTATCATGATGAGAAGGCGAGAAGGCGATTTGAATATGAACTTGCCAATCCCAAGATTTTTGCTCGAACCATGAGTGAGGGTGAACCTGTTGCAGTGAAGGTGAGCCGTCGAATCGCTGATCTCGATGATGATTCAAGTGAGGAAGAAAGGGAAGAAGGGGATGAGGATAGTGATGATGAATCATCATCCAGTGGGACTTCTCCTGCACCATTTGATAGCGAGGACTATGGTGAAGAGGGTCTGGATACTGATGAGGATGAACGGTGGTAAGCTCATCAGAGTTACCAGGAAAGGCTAGATTTTCAGGCACTGCATAAATCGTGAAAACGATCAACAAGTTTTTTGCAAAACAGCTTTTCTGGTAATTTTCCTTCCTTCTACTCTTCCTGATGTTGGTACGAAAGATGGTAAGTTTCTTTGTATTTTGAAAGTTGATGCGGACGGTTTTGGATTTCCTTTTATTTTGATTTTGTGGGCAAGTAGTAAGATACATGGAATTTTCTTGTGTTTGGATTGTAAATTTGAAAGGAGTAGTCGTTGTTTCAAGTTTGTAGTAATGGTTTGTAATAAAAGGGGTTTGGGTTATGGCCTTTTGGTGAAGGTATTTTGAGAATATGTAATGGTAGTTGTAATGGTAGTTTAAAGCTTTGATCTTTTGAGGGTTTGATAGTTGTGTGAACTTGTGGTGCTGATGTGGAAATTGAAAAAACTTGATATAATGCTCAATGAGCTGATAAATGTTAAAGGAATGTTTGTAGTATTGGACTTGTTTTTGTTATTTTCTTCTTGTTTTTGTAAATGTACAAACAAGCAATGTTCTTGGTGAATGATTCTAAAATTCCAATGATTGTTAAGTAGAGATGGGTAGGAATGACTTAATTAATGAATCAATAGGGTATATAAAATGTTGTTTAAGATGGTGGGTATTACTCCAGTTTATAAAATGTTGTTGGAGTAAGATTAATTCAAAGACTATTTTAGTCCCAATTCTAAAAAAAAATCTATGTGCAAGCCTAGTACTATTACTACTAATCCTAGCATGACAGAATATTAATTCAATAATCAGTATAGCCAAATCCAAACTCATCCAACATTGCTAAACCCATCTTCATACAAAACCCCACCATGATTTAAGAATCAATTTTTTTCAAAAATCCATACATTCATTCTCTAGTTAACAGAAAAATCCAAACAACTACATTCTATCACCTGGCTTGTCGCTTAGTCCTTGGAAATGGTTGCTCAGATGCAGTCGTTTGAGAGGCAGGGACTTCTGTTGGTGCTAGTGGTTTCCTTGCAGTTCTACCCTTAATGTCGTCCCGATAGTAATCATCCCTGGATGTACTTTGCAGGTCAAGTTTATCTACCTTTGGCAATTTATACTCATTCCGACAAATAACTACCGTACTGAATTCCTCGTCGACTTCATCACCAGCATATTTCCAGATTTGGGTAGGTGCACCTAACACAATAGAATTTATTTTATTTTCCTGGTCTGGCACATAAAATACCTGCTTAGCTTGGGAGGCTACAACGAAAGGATCATCCTGGAGTCCCAACTTATCAAGCTCAACTAAAATGTAGCCAAGTTTGTCTTTTGAGACCTCTGCTTTGGTAACCCATTTACACCTGAAAAGTGGCACTTTCAGCGAATCATATGTCAGCACCCATATCTCTTTTAAAACACCATAATAATCCGCCAGATTAAGGGTAATCCCCGCTTGTCTAATGTGCGTGTCAGTTGCCTCTACGTAAACCCCGCTATTCTGGTTAACAGAACCATCATGAGATTTTGTGCGAAACAGGTATCCATTAATGTGATATGCTTCGTATGTCTCTACTTGTACATTCGTGGGATTGATAACCACCTTAAGTACTGATTGAATTTTTCCCTAGAGTCTGCCCACTCACTGTCAACCTGAAATACATTATAAGGATTAGCCTCCGTCTCAACGCAAAAGTTACATAGAAAGAGTGACATTTTCTGCAAACTCTTACCACTTTTTGTAACCATTTGGCGAACTCTTCACGATGTTTTTGATCTAGCTGTCTATCACTCATACCAAGATATTTATCCTTCAAAAAAATTTGGTGTCGGCTGGACAGTGCAATGATTAATGTTATTATCTTTACAGAAATTCGGACACAAAATAAAAAACTAAATAAAAAATGAGGTTATCTGGTTAGATCTAGTTATACTTACTCAACGTAAGGAGCAACTTCAGGCGAATTCCGCAATACATAGAAATGCGCTTTATCAAACAGATCCTTATCAACACGAGGAAACTTAGGATTTGACATTGGTTTTACCCTGAAAGAATAAGAATCTTCGCCAGTGTCAGATGTGTTGAGTTTGTCTGGTGGAATTCCGACTGTATCATTCATGCTTTGTTGGTGCTCACTGATAACCTCAATTGTCTCTTCCGCAAGGTTCCCTTCAGTAATTCTTCCTCCAGGTCTGTTTCTGTTTCGCACATGCCCTTTTATGACCTTTATGCACCTTTCAAACGGATACATTCATCGAAAGAATACAGGACCACAAATTTGCACTTCCCTGGTAAGATGCACAGTTAAATGAACCATGATGTCGAAAAAGGATGGAGGAAAGTATTTCTCGAGCAAGCACAACGTCACAACGAGATCCGACTGCAATTTTTCTAGCTCTGCCACCTTGATTTCTTTGCTAGATATTGCCCTGAAAAAGAAACAAAACCTGATAATGGCATATCTTGTTGGCTGCGGCATAATTGATTTAATCGCAATGGGCAAAAAATGTTGCATTAGTATGTGATAATCATGCGAATTTAGTCCGATAAGATTTCGATCTTTTCGATTCACCAGTGTTGAAAAGTTTGAACAATACCCTTGTGGAACCTTTATCTCGGATAATGTTGCACAGAACTTTTCCTTTTCCTCCGGGCTTAATGAGTGACATGCTTCCTTTAGTATATATCCCCCTTTGCCATTTTCCCTAGGTTGCAACTCGTCTCTAAAACCCATCTCCTTCAGGTCCATTCGAGCAGCAAGGTGGTCTTTCGACTTAAATTCATTGTTCAACAATGTTCCAACGATACTCTTGCATACATTATTTCCAACGTGCATGAAATCTATGCAATGGTGGACAACACGATACTGCCAGTAGGGGAGGATCCGGAACCATATATTGAACTTTTTCCAGTAGCGCCTTTTGGTCTCCTTCTCCTTCCCCTTCCCATTTTTTGGGTCGATGGTCTTTTCGATTCTCTTCATCTTTCCACCTCTTCCAGGGTTATCCTGCACGAATTCCACCACAATGTTCTTCCGTCCCTTTCCCCATTTATTCTTTATAATCTTTACCTCATTGTATATTTATGACGTGGTCATAAGTTCCGGAGCCTTTTCAGTTTCTTCTTTTCCGTTGAACCCCTTCTAACTTCTGAATGGATGATCGTATGGTAGGTATCTTCTATGCCCGGTATAAACCTCTTTTCTATAATGTTTTAGCCTGACATAGTAAGTATTTCTCCCACACACCTTACAGGCGTCTCGTCCCTGGTAGGGGCAACCACACAATGTACCGAGAGCAGGGTAATCATTTTTTGTCCATAAAACAACCGCACGTAGAGCAAACATCTCTTGTGTCAGCGCATCAAAACATTGGACTCCCTCAAACAATTCCTTGAGATCCTCGACAAACGATTGTAACATAACATCAATGTCCTTACAAGGCCCCCCATAATGACAGCATGGTGAACTTTCTCTTCATACACAACTCTGGCGGAAGGTTGTAAATCACTGTCAGAATTGGCCACAAACTGTGTTGTTTTTGCATGCCTTTGTTTACGTCAACCCCGTCAGCCGAAATGCCTAGCCATAGATTTCGAGGATCATCACGAATTACGGGATATCTTTCATCTGTATTTGTCCATGTTGGTGAGTCCGCCGGATGCCGTAAAACACCCTCTTCTTTCTTTCTGGTGTCGTGCCACAATAAATATTCGATAATTCTCTTTGATTGAAACAACCATTTCAGTCTTGGGATAATTGGGAAATACCACAAGACTTTTGCCGGAATTTTTCCATGCACCTCTTTGGTGGTGTCGTCAACTTTCCATCTTGATTCCCCACAGGTGGGACACTTGATGTCATCCTTGTATTTCTTCGTATATAGAATGCAGTCATTGATGCATACATGTATCTTTTCGTAACCTGAACCCAAATCTCTCATCACCTTCTTAGCTTCATATGTACTTTTCATCATCTCATTTCCTGGAGGGAGCATGGATTGTAACAGTGGTAGAAGTTCATTAAAGAACTTGTAGGAAGCTCCGTGCTTGCTCTTCGTATATGGGTTTCCCAGCATCATTGAGTATCCGTTGCATCTTGTCAGATTCATTTGAAAACTTTTCTCCTAATAAAGTGTTAACCATTTCTATAGTCTCTGCAGCATGTGTTGGTTCATCAGAGTGCGGACCGTCGCTGCCATTGCCATCTAGAAGTGTCCACCATGATGACTCATCTCCTTCTCCGTGCTTAGTCCATATGGCATAATTTTGAATGAATCCAGAAGTATATAAGTGATACTTAAATTCACTTGCCTTGTGCACGTAGACGTTGATACATTTCACACATGGACATAGAATCTTAACTTTGCCATTGTTGTATGGTTTCCGTTTCCCAGTCGCAATATCCTGTTGGTATGTATGCGTAGCAAACTTTATAAATGCATCGACTCCATCTTGATAATTTGGTTTGGTTCTATCGGTATACATCTAAGATTTATCCATTAATCTAGGATCCACTCTAGGATCCATTATGAATTCTCAGATACCTGTACGGAGAAAAAACTTGTCAACATCTTGTGAAAATGTTATTGTGGTCCGAATAAAACTACGAAATAATAAAACTTGTCACAAAGAGTAATCACAAATCACAATGTGAGTTCAGTTATCATATATGAATCATACAAATAATCAGAGGTTATCTACCTACATACAGTTGCATGTGAATACGATATTTACCCTACTATGACCATTAGAGTTACAATCTCAGTTAACAAAGCAGTACTGAAAAGAATTACTTATACGGTCGATCTGATTAATCCGCAAAGCAAAACTGACAGGGGAATATATGGTTTATCCAGGAGATGAATCATATGATCAAAGTAAACAACTTGTTTTGTTTTCTAGGGGGGTTAGAAGATTTAAGAGCAGAAACATGAAATGATTTAAGACGAGAGAGATGAACACGTAGGGTAAATGGAGATTTGGCAATATCTTTACTAATAAATAATTTGGCAAAATATTTAAGTGTATATCGTAAATAATTTGGTAAAATAGGTAGGTAAAGATCCTTCAATTTGCATGTTGTACGTTCTATGTTTAGAATTTTCTTAGTCAAATCTTGTTATCCTGCTGCATAATTTTCTGCTTTGACGGCTCTAAATGACCGGAGTTGGATGCGATGCAATTAATATTCATTCCATACTGAAGATTTTTTTGTTCGTACCCGAATTCTAAAAATAAATCAAAATGAATCAAAAATAAATAAATAAATCAAAATGATAGGTAAAAAGCGGAGTACGTGTTGTTGCAGTTATTATAACGGTACTAAAGTAAAAAACTATCTTTGTATAAAGTGGAGTACGTGTTGGTGCAGTTGAAAATAAAAATCGTAAGAACTGCTATAGACCCAATTAGAATTAAGTGAACTAAAACACACTACTATATTTGTATGTTTTGTCCAATTAGAATTAATATCTAAAACCAAAGTTTGATTCATCCAATTAACATAATAGGTTTGATCATTGATGGATTTTATTAAAGTTTGTCAATCTGATTCAAAGATAACATGATTAAAGTTTGTGCCAGAGTAACAGCTGCCAGCATAGCCTTACATTCCAGCTCCTCAGCTACAACTCATATCTTCATTCCTCCATTGAAGCATTGTCCTTGCACCCGAATGCAGCTACCTGCACAATTCCTAACTATTATTCCTATTCCACCTTGTCATGAATCTGACTTAAAAGAAGCATAAAAATTTGTAAACATTATCAGGAGGTTTCCATCTTAGCGGCTGCACAACCCCATCAGTAGAAGAAACAAGATTAGTTCCAGGAGGTACAAGTTTATTAATGACATCTATTGACATTGTCTTATTTGGAGTTATGTTCCTGCAAATGAACAACGATGTACCATAAACCAAGAGAGAATCTAGCTCCTAAATGAACAATGTTGTACCATAATACTACTAACATTGATATTTAAAACCAAACAAATAATTTCCATATCTAGCTAGTTTATCTCTTGTTGGGACTATATCTTTTAAGCACTTCCAAACAAATAATTTAACTTCCACAAAGCTTTCCATACCTGTGGAGAAACAGAGTTAGTACCTGCAAAAGTATTAGATGCACTAGACAACACATTATAGACACTCTTAACAGAGAATTGGCCTTTGCTATCTGGAAGCCAAATAAGAGTATGGAGTCCAATTCACCCACCATTGAGTTTTGGTGGTACTCCGTAGCTGGTGGTACTCCGAAAATATGAATACTATGAAGTAAACGATTTCATCAAATGTGAATGCTTCCCCCTTTTTCCTCTAAGTAGCACGCTTTAACGGTTTCGTGCTACAAAAACAACACAAAAACTTATTTGGTTACATATAAATTGAAAAAAGTATTGTGCCGAATAAACCATAAAGATACGTACAAGTTGTAGAGGGGACAAGCTCAGGTGGCTTGAGTGCCAGATACGGTGTTTGATTTTAAAAAACCCAGCTACCGCATCTAAAATGATGTTGTGCTTATCCTTGATTTGTTGAACACTTCTTCCTCTCGGGTTCCCATAATCATGGCTAAATTTGTTATGTATCTTCACCCAAAGGGTCTCGGTCGAGGAGCGATCTAGAACTCGACTTTCGGCTGCCCATGCTTTGATGATTGCCAAATCTTCCGCGGAGTCAAACGATGCCATTTGTTGTATGTGGGGGTAGGGAATGAGTAGGTTCTCTAATATGCTACAAGTGGAGTGCACGTGCGTTGCTTGTCGAACGCCGGGTTCAAATACGCCTTCTTCCTTGTTAAACCAATTGCTTAGCATGATAGAACATCGCTGCGAAGTGAAGAAAAACAAAATCGATAGAATACAGTAACAGATTCTCCTTTCCAGCTATATAACAACGCCGGCCTAATATACAATGTAACTTTTACTCCTTACAGCAACAAAAGCAAATTCCTAAATCCATTAACATCCACTAGTAACAAAAATTAGCTCAACCTAAACCAAATTCCATAATTTCCGTCACAAGAATCACACAAAACATCAATTGTTTCAACCAATTAATACTAAGATATGAAAGACCTAAATTGGTTTATGATCATAAAAATATGAAAGACCTGAACAAAACAAAAGAAACCCTGACAATAAAAAACTCTTAAAATTCTTACTAAGATATAGAATCACAGCCAAGATCATAAAAAACTCTTAAAATTGACAGAAACCTAGGTTTACATAATACAGTAGAAAACAATTTTAGATTTGGGAAAGGTATATACCTGAAACCCTAGCAATAGTAATTTCAAATTCATAAAATAAAAACATCCCCCATTCATGAAATTAAACAAGTAAGTTTGAATTTAATCTGATAAGAGAAGGAAAGAATCCCTTACCTAGGGTTTCTTTATTTCGCCTCTTCCAGTCTTTCTCCCGCGCAAGTAAGAGAAGGAAATAAAAAAAAATCTACTTTGATTAACCAAAAATGTCATTTTACCTAGGTTTATCACGTCATTATGACATTGTGGGTTAGAATAGGTGCCAATTAGACTAGGGAACGTGTTCGATTAAAGATTTCTCTTGGGAATAGTCGTGACCCTACAAGAATATAGTTTATTTATTCCAGAGAGAGAATAAACAGGGAAGCCAAAGGGATTAACAAGGAAACCAAAGGGTCAGAGAGCAAAAAAATTCATAGAGAGAATTTGTAGAGGGAGATTACTGTTTTCTGAATTTTTCTCAATCAAATCAAATCAAATCAATCAAAATGGCTGGTGATGATGATCAACACAGACCAAAGGGTAAGGCCCCCATGATTGAAGAGCAACTATTGAAAGAGTTAGAAGAGAAAGAAAGATGTGAAAGGCTATCAGCCACTATGCAGATGATTGGTAAGATGAACAAGGATGATCTGGAGAAGGTAAACAAGAGAGTAAATGACTTTTTATATTATATTGAAGTCCCTATATTGAAAGAGTTAGAAGAGAAAGAAAGATGTGAAAGGATATCAGCCACTATGCAGATGATTGGGCAGATGAAAAAGGATGATCTGGAGAAGGTAAACAAGAGAGTAAATGACTTGTTATATGATGTTGAAGTCCCTACACCCTGGGAAGACACGCATGCTGCAGTGTATGTAATCAAAGCAGAAGAGAAACCAGTTGAAAAGGAAAAACCAGTTGAAAAACGGTACAGATTTTGCAAAACAAGCGTCGTTTTGATATTTTCAAAGATGAAGAAGAGGAGGAAAAGTTCTGGGAAGTGCATGCTAAGAAGATGAGGTTGGCTGAAAAGGAAGTAATGAAGAAAGAAAATGACAGTGATGCTTCCGAAGATGAAGAGCCTGCTGCTTTTTTTGGGTATCGAAGTGATACAGAATCTGCTCTAAGAGTGATGATTGAGGATTTTCGACAAGATGAGAGATTTGGGATTAATGATGCATTGTTGGCCCAAAAGACCGATTCTGAAGCGGACGATGCAGATGAAGACGAGGAGGAAGAGTGGTTTGATGAGGAGCAAGAGGGGCTTGGCGAGGAAGAAGAGGGGTCTGATGATGAGGAAGAGGCGTCTGATGAGGAGGAAAATGAATCTGATGATTCTGATTCCGAGTGATGGGTATGACAATGAGTAAGCCTTATCGACATTTGAATTCTTCTGTAGAGAGATGGTGGATTTTTGGGTAAGTGCTCGAATGGAAATGATGACATAATGTTAAGAAATAGCTATTATCAAAGTACAGAGAAGAGTTCGAATGGAGAGGGGTCTAATGCAAATGGTAAGTCACTGAATCATGTTTTCGTTTTTGGTTCTGGCAATGGAGACTGAAAATGCAGGGGAATGTTATGTTTATTTTGCTTTTTTCTTTTTCTTTTTGATATTTAGATTTTTTGTGGGTAAGATGGTGAAATACTTATAAATGGGTATGTTTAAGTTTATGAACATGTAAATTTTTCTCAACACCGAATGAACATAACGGTTGTAAAATTTTTAAATGCAATATGATGAAGTCGGCTTATTTATATTGTCCAATGATTGTGCGTCGATAATGTTGGAGATGCAGGGTGTATTCTAGAAACTAAAACTACAATCAAAGAACTGGATCATGTACAAGACTAAGATGTATCGAAAACAAATGCATATTGACAACAAGTCACTTTAGTGTTTTTCTATTCAGTCTAATTCACTTGATAGAGAGGCATATACACACCTAGTCTTAATCTACAATCTGGCAAAGGGACACATTACGAACATCCATATGTGTTTGATCTTTAGATATAAAGATCAAATCACAGTGACTAACAATAATTGGCTTGCGTTGGTTGCGTCGTATTCGACTTGCACATAATTGACATGAGCACTACTTGGTGGAGCCTTATGCACACCTAACTTAATTCTACAATCTGACAGTGAATACAAATCACAGTGACTCCTGAGATGCTGCTTCTCAAAACAGAATACAAGCTTTATTCACCAATGATGGCATCATACAACCAAACACTATGTCTTAGTTTAAGATCATCTGTCAACTGACATATAAAACTACTTGGTGGAGGCATAAATCATGCAATTGAGATGTTCATAATCACAATACATTCTCAAAACAGGATACAATTCACAGCAACATAATAAACATAAAATCTGAAAGATAGAGATGTTCATAATCACCAAAACATTCTCAAAACAGGATACAATTCAAAGCAAACGTAATACACCTAAAATCTGAAAGATAGAGATGTTCATAATCACCATCAGAAATTGTAACCATTCAAAATCATTAGTGTGTAACCTCCAATTTGAAAAATCATTAAACCCCCAAATGAATGAATGAAAAATACCTTAGATGAAAATGACCAAGATTTGCATTTCCAAAATTATGAATCACTAGCAATACTTCTATGAGAGATCGATTAAACTTAAATCTAGGCCTGAATCGATCTTTCACAGAAGAATCAATTGATTCATTGTTGTTGATGAAGTTTTCTGCAGATGAATCTCCAAGAAACACCAAATGAATATTACATGAAGATAATCATCGTGGAATTAATTCAATGAATTCACCCAGTCTTCGATTAGAAAGCAGAGGACGAACTTGGTGATGGTGGTGGTTGTTTGTTCAATTCACCCAACTTTGAATTTAGGGTTACAGGTTAGAGAAGATTGAATATTCAATCAACCAAATCCAAACTCTGTAATCTAAGTCGAAATTGAGTAAAGATTGATGGAGATTTTAGGGTGTGAAATTGATGAAGAATGAAACTGGATTTCGATTTCGACGAAAAATAAAGGATTCGAGAGAGATTTCTGCTGCTGACTGTTTGGGAGAAAGAATAGACTATGTCTCAGGCGTTGTTGACATAGTGTTGGTAGTTGCCCATGCTAGCTACAGTTTAATATATGGCCCCTGTTAACTAATTAAAATTAAATAAATAAATATACACAATTTGTGCAGGGACCTTATGTTTGACCATTTTTTGATTTTAATTGTTGGTAAAGAAGTTAAAGACATGGATAGGGTTTACGGGTTGTCTGCAAGCCGGGAATGTTCAGGATTTCTTACTTGCTATTCCAATTATGGGGAACATGCATTTCATTGTAAGGAAGACCCTGGTTTTAAACATAGACATGATCATGTGAGGGACATTTTATATGATATACTATGGAGAGCCGGTATTTCTGCAAAGAAAGAAGCGGCTGTCAATTTTTTGACTGATCCACTCGAAGGGAAATCGATGCTCAGACCAGCAGATGTTTTAATTTTTGGGTGGGATAACGGAAAACATGCATGTGTTAATCTTACTGGGGTTTCTCCATTAGTAGGAATTGGACATGGTATGTTTATAGTCGGGCAAGCGGTGTTGAGGGATGCCTCAGGTAAGATAGCGAAACATGAGAAAGCGTGTCTTGATAATGGGCATACCTTTATTCCTTTTGCTTTTGACACTTTTGGTTTTTTAGCTCCGTAGGCGGTTGGACTCCTCATAAGAGTCCAGAAAGTCATGCACAGTAATGTCATGACTCCTGGTTCGAGGGAGTTTGTTTTCCATAGGTTAGGTTGCAATTCAAAAAGGGCTCGCGGCGCAGCTTGTTGCGCGTTTGCCTATTTCGTCTAGGGATGTCCATTTTCTCCACCCAAACCCATCCCCGTGGGTACCCTCCCCGTTCGGGTAAGGTTTTACCCGCACAAATGGAGATGGGATCGGGTATTGGGTAATACCCGAAAACTAAGCTACGGGGATGGGGTGGGGATGGGATTCAAGGTCCCCTCCCCATACCCTCCCAGTATCTTTCACAAGTTAGGGGTTTAGAATTTTATGCAACAATGTGTATAATTTTTATACTTCCACCACTTAGTCGAGCTTTCTTTCATTTATCATATTCTCGATCGTTCTTGTACATTCATCACTTTCTTTCTTTTTTTTGTGATCAAACACATTCTCTAAAAGTTAAAATAGAGAAAATGAAGCAGATAATGAAATGGTTAACGTGGACGAAGATAGAACGGGACAGGAAAAAACAAAAAAACTAATAAGTCATTAACAGATTCTTTTGTTCACTTTAAGATAAATTACTGAATTTAAGATTCCAGAATGCGTCGTTCTTACGTTACTATTTTTGTTTGAATCATATTTAAGGTTTGATTATAATCAAATTTATGTACTAACTCAGTGTTACGGGTAACCCATGGGAAACCCGCCCCATATGGGTATTCCCCATACCTGCCCCGCCCCAATTCATATGGGTAACAGGGTAGGGATGGGTATTTTTTTTTACGAACGGGGCAGTGACTGGGATTGACACTACCCGCCCCATACCCGCCCCATGACCATCCCTAATTTCTTCGATGTAAAATATTATTATTTTATTTTATTATTAATTAGATCTTATTGTTGGTCACTTGGTCAAGTACTTATATGGCTTGATACATGAGCCAAACATGCAAACCCTGGTGAACCATAATGCTACCGTTATGGCCTTCAAATTAGGCTACCGCCTCGTCTTACTCTTAAAGATAACGATGTGTGCAATTAAGAGATGGGACGTGTCAGGAGAGGATAATAATGATGTATTTTGACAAATCAAGATATGGCAATACACCAGCGTCACATAATGCATGTAAACCCTGGTAAACCGTGCATGATCAATAAGTGATGGTCTATGAATTTTACAAAAAATCAATTATGATAGTAGTAATAATGTAGTAGGAAAAATTGCTTCTGAAATTCAATAAGGAAGGACTATTTTGTTAAATAAGGAAGGTAAACTTTTAATTTTAACAAGTGTACTATCTCATTGACATGAATGCTCAACGTGTCAGGATATTTAGAGATTTCTTTAGGGTTTCAGCAAGAATATAGGCGTCTAATTAGAAGTGACGATCAGTAGTCTAATCCTAGAATCTTAATGCAATATTTTTCTGTTGGGTCTCGCAAAATACGCAAAATCGCACTTTCCATATATCACCTTGATTTTTGTTTGTTATATTCATGGTAAACATAACCCACCCACTATATTTAGATTTGCATACTAGATATTTATAAGAAAAAATAATATATTTAGCTAGATTTGGATCCTAGATACCTCGTTCATAAGTAAAATAACGAAGGAATTGAGAGGATGAGTTCTAATGAGAAATGTGTTGTTCCTGCCAATGGTCTTGATAATGATCCTCCTCCTCCGAAGGGATTTTCTTCATGGGATGACTTTGTGAAAAGCATTGGTGATATACTAGAAGAGTATGTCGATGAAGAATGGGAATTAGTTCATATTAAGAAAATGATCCATGTTGAAGATGATCCTCCCCCTAAGTGTTTTTCTTCTTGGGATTTATTTGAGAAAAGCTATGGTGAACATTTGGATAATGATTATAATGAATAAGAACATGGGAAGCCACCAAGACCAGCAAATTTATGGCTGAGTACTCGGCATAGATTAAATTCAAGTTTTTTACATTATTTTTAGTATGCTAATTTTGTTAATTGTGTAAGCAAAATTATGTAGCAGTCAAAGGCCTATTATTCAATCGTGCTCTCAATTCTGATTTTTTTTTTGGTTAAGTTTGTCAGATTTGGCATTGCAATTTATGAAAAATTTGGCTATGTTTTTCAACTCTAATACAAGACTCAATATATAGTCCCTATCATATTCATGATCATATCACTTTAACAGCAAAGCCACAACAAAATCATGGTTAACCCTAACTTTTCAGATCCAAATCTCTAATCCAAGCCCCCTTAAACACATTAATAGTTCATTCTGTTTCATCAAGAGATTGATACTCCAACAGATGAACAATGGAAAAAAATTAAACAACATATGCACTTGGAATCTAAACAAAATATTGCATCCTTAAATATTAAACATTCACAAAAAGTAAACTTACAAGCAGCTTTACAAACAGACTAATTAAACATCTAAAAAAAACATAAGATACACTAATAACACATACACAAAAAAAAGACATAACTAAACAAAAGATGATGGATCGAGATGTGATTCAATACCATTCTTGCATAGCAGAACCATCAAAACAGAGGACTAGATCATTTAGAATCCCCTTCTTCTTCATTGCTGTTGTCGAAAATTGTAACCACATCTTTGTATGGCCAATCATCATCAACATCATCGTCTTCATCGTCATCCTCAAGCGCTGGCCCAAACCAAAAGAAGTGTTCTGGATCATCTAAATCATCATCATCATCCTCAGAATCATACTCATCATCATCATCCTCCTCTGAATCATACTCATCATCATCATCATCCTCAGAATCATACTCATCATCCTCTTCATCGTCCTCCTTTTCTTCATCGTCAATAGCATCATAATCATCATCCTCTTCATCTCCAAAACAAGGAACAACCTTGCAACCAAAATAACCAACAATCTCGTTGTCTTCATCATCAAGAAGAAGAAATTGGAAGGAAGTTACTACTATAGAAGTCATTTTCTCTGGTTTGATACTAAAACTTTCAGTTTTTGATACTGAAACCCTAGGTTCAGTTTAGAGAGATACCTGGAAAAGAAAAAGGCGAGTAGTAGTACTCTCCTAGTCTCTCTTGCTCGTGTTTTATACCGTGACACACGTTTTCACTTTACGATTCAACCTTTAGCTTAGCCACGTACAAGCATGATAACTTGGCTAGTGAACAAGTATAGCTTTGGAAAATAAATAAATATAGTATAATATAAAATAAAAAAATTGGGTGGAAAATTAACATCAAGGAATTTAAACTTGGAAGAAATATAAATTGGTTTACAAGCTCGTCCAAGAGTGACATCGGTAAAAATGGAAAATTAACATTAAGCAATTTGTCTCGGTGGAAGTACTCCCCAGAAACTTAGATTTGGACGAAAAATTCTTGGGTGACATCGAAATAAATAAAATTGGTTTAGAAGCTCGTACAAGAGTGACATCGGTAAAAATTGAAAATTACCATAGATCGTGACATCGAAATACAAATTGGTTTACAAGCTCGTCCATGAGTGACATCGGTAAAAATTGAAAATTACCATAGATCGTGACATCGAAATATAAATTGGTTTACAAGCTCGTCCATGAGTGGAATCGGTAAAAATAGAAAATTAAATCAAGTTATCTCGGTGATCTCCGGAAACTTAGATTTGGATGAAATATAATTGCTAAGATATCTTGACATCGAAATAAAAATCCGGGGTTTATAAGCTTTTCCAAGAGTAACATCGGTAAAAATTGAAAATTACCATCAATCAATTTATCTTGGTGGAGATATTCCCCGGTAAACTTAGATTTGGGCGATAAATTGTACTTGCTAAGATTGTGACATCGAAATATAAATTGGTTTATAAGCTCGTCCATGACATCAGTAAAAGTAGAAAATTAATTCAATTTATCTCGGTGATCTCCGGAAACTTAGATTTTGGATGAAACTTAGATTTTACAAACTCTTTCAAGAGTGACATCGGAAAAAATGGAAAATTACCATCAATCAATTTATCTTGGTGGAAATACTCTCAGAAACTTAATTTTGGATGAACTATACTCTTTATGATCGTGACATCGAAATAAAAAATGGTTTAGCTGAATAAGCCATGTCCAAGAGTGACATTGGTAAAAAAACTTGGATATCGAGTCTTGTCGACGAAGCCAATCCACTAGACCTGATATTTATTTTAGTGTTGGTTGTTGTGCTAGATTTTAGGCTAATCCAAAGGAATCTCATCTTGCAGATGCAAAGAGGATCATACGATATGTCAATCACAGTGTCGGGTATGGTCTGTCTTACACTTTTGATACTAACACTGACCTTTTTGCTTATTCAGATGTTGATTGGGCAGGATGTGTAGAAGACAGAAAAGGTACATCAGGGGGTTTCTACTATGTAGGACTGAATCTTGTGGCTTGGCATAGCAAGAAACAGAATTCACAATCCCTGTCTACATGTGAAGCAGAATATATTGCAGTTGGCTCATTTTGCACTCAACTCCTTTGGATGAAAAAAATGCTAGCTGATTATGGAATTGATACTGGAATAATGAAGATCTTTTGTGATAACTCTAGTGCGATTCGAATCACTGAGAATCCCGTTGAGCACTCAAGAACAAAACACATTGATATAAGGTACCATTTTATTCGAGATCTCTATGAAAATAGTATCATAAGTATGGAATGTGTTCCTTGTCTGATATTCTCACCAAACCATTAGACAATTCTACTTTTCAACACTTACGGCAGTCTATTGGTGTTGTTTTGGTTCATTAATTGTTTATATGACTCTTTCCCCTATGCTTATCTCAATCTTTTGGGAAATTGAGTTTGAAACTCCAGTAAGTGTTCACTTCAATTCTGTATTTGTTTCCGTAGGGTTAATTTTTCTGTCAGAGTTCTTTGTGTGATTGTGTCCAAAGAAATCCTTTTTTTCCTTCGAAATTAAGGTCGCTCTTGTTGTTCTCTCGGGAATGACATTTTATGGGGGAGAGTTCTTTTGAACTTGTGCTTAATTGTCAAATCTTTGTGGGGAGTGCGGGTGTGGAATATTATAGGGGTTATCTTGTATCTTTACAACCTCCTTGATGAATGCATTTAGCTTCGGCTTTAGGATTGCATCTAAATTCGATGATATACCTTTGCTTTCTTTTGGTCAAGAAATGTCTCTTTCGGAAATTTCATTAGGATCCCGTTCTTGTACCTTTGCCAATTTTATTGACAAAAAGGGGGAGAATTAATATGTAGTTCACACTACAAATACATATGGTTTTCGGATCATTATGTAAGGGGGAGTGGTTTCCATGTGAGATGGAGTATTGACTAAGGAGGAGTGATACATATCACCATAGTATTGTTGTTGAAGTTGTGATACAATTGGACTTTGATGCTGTGTAATGATACTACGACACTGTATATCAATGATTGAGTATTATTGTTTTCTTGTTTTTATAGCTACGGATTTTCAACAACGATGATACTAAACTTACAACCTTTGGGATCATTGGAGTACTTGGAAGTGACGAAGATTTCGAGTAATGTTGAAGATTAGGCATGTGGCATAGGAGCTACAAAAATTAATTAATTTATTTTTTGTACTCCATATGTATTAATAGTTTTGTCACTAAAATTGACAAAGGGGGAGATTGTTAGAGCATTTCTCGGTCGAACTCGCATGCGTTTCTATCTCAAGAATGTTTGTCAATGTTAGTGATCAAAACTATAAGTCTTGATTTCTAGCCTATATAGCTAAAGGTCTCGGACTAGGATAGAAAGTGTAGTTGAGCTCAAGACTCCATGGCAATCATCATACAAGACAAAGGACTACTCAAGGAACTGGTGGATCTTCATCGACTAAAAGGTATGTGGAGACTTGAACTTATCTGTCACTCAAAAGTCTATCTACTCAATCTCCTGCTCTTGAGACAAAAGTCATTTTGATATATGGACTTTCATTATACATATTTGCTATTTCGAGCCGAGTGTAACTCGCCTATTTATTTCTCGAAATATGTGTTTGTAAGCTTTCGCTTTTGCCAAATTCATATTTACCTAGTGACAAATGTCATGTTATGTTTAAATCACTTTGGAAATTTCTCTGACGAAAAATGGTCTGTGAATAACGGCTATATAACTTCCTCTGAGAATATTTCAATGATTGAAATGAGAGTTTAGATTACATAACCATTGGTAGGATATAAGCATTGTTGTGGAAACACATATATGTATAAGTCCTTATTCCTTGAACCAAAGTTTGCGAACTTTGTTGATCAAGAGAAACGGAATGTGGCGTGAGCCAAGTCCGCGAACTGGCGGAATTTCTCGACCCGAGAATTTCTGCTGGAGTTTGTGAACTCCTTCCGTGAGCTTAAGTCCGCGAACCCAGTCCGCGAACTTAAACAGGTTATATCTAAAATCGGTTGTTCTTGAACTCATGTTTATATAAAACTAAGGAATGCTTTTGCAAACCGTGGCTATAAAGTTCATGAACCGATTCGAGTGAATCAAACCGTTTTTGCTTCGATTGTGTCTTGTGTAGTTACATAATATCTAAACAATTGAACAACTCTCTAACTAGTTCATTTGAGTCATTTGAACTAGTTATGGTGAAGAAGAATATGGTGGATATGAAAGTGATCATATGGCTAACCATTTGGTTAACTATTGTTGGACCAACATGTTAATGTTTGGGAACGGCTACATAAACCCAAAATTGGACATTTCATTTGTGTGTAACAAGCTAAGTTTTCGATCCAAAGGTTGAGAAATATTAGCTTGAATCTAATCAGGTTTTCATCTAACGGTGAATATTGAATGCTTTGTTACCAAGCTAACATTGATTGCAAACCCTGATTTGAAAGACTATATAAAGGAGAACTCTAGCAACTGGGAAACCTAATCCTCAAACCTTATGTGTGATACTAGTTGCATAGCTAGAGTCGATTCTCATTTAACCTTAGGTTTCTTCTTGTAAACCAGGTTAACGACTTAAAGACTTCATTGGGATTGTGAAGCCAGACCGATACTACTTTCTCGTAGTTGTGTGATCTGATCTTGCATCTTCTATCGTTTTGAGTACAATCGTAACGATTGGATTGAGTTTTATATCTCCAATAGGCAAGATAGAAAAGTAATCACAAATATCTTCGTCTCATCGTTTGTGATTCCACAATATCTTCTTTCGTCGTGTCGATTAAGATTATTGTTAGGTGATGGATAATACTAGGTTGTTCTTCGGGAATATAAGTCTGGTTTATCAATTGGTTCATGTTCACCTTGATTTATCAAAAGACGGAACAAAACTCATAGATATATTCGTGGGTGACGGATTTATCTATTACCATAGACTTTTCTGTGTGATACAGATTTGTTTATTAAAGTCTTCGACTTTGGTCGTAGCAACTCTTAGTTGTGGGTGAGATCAGCTAAGGGAATCAAGTACGTAGCATCCTGCTGGGATCAAATACGTAGGAGCGTAACTGTACTTTGGATCAGTGTGAGATTGATTGGGGTTCAACTACAGTCCAGACCGAAGTTACTTTGGAGTATTCTAGTGTCTGTAGTGGCTTAATACAGTGTGTGTTCAATCTGCACTAGGTCCCGAGGTTTTTTTGCATTTGCGGTTTCCTCGTTAAAAAAATTCTGGTGTCTATGTTATTTATTTTCCGCATTATATTTTGTTATATAATTGAAATACCACAGGTTGTGCGTTGTTCAATCAATTAAAATATCCGACCTTTTGGTTGTTGATTTAAATTGGTTGACACTTGGATATTGGTCTTTGGTAACATCCAAGTTATCTCTCTAGTATTTGATAAAGACTCGCAGATTTCTATTTGCTTGAGTATATATCAAATCGAGAGATTGAGATATAAACTCTTTGATATACTTTTTATCTAGATTGAGTCTGATTGTCCAGTTGATTCTCTAGAAAGTATATTGGAGTTTGTCCATATAGATTGCTAACCGAAATATTGGGTGTGGTTGTTGTACCCACACTTTTTCAGGAAGGAATCACAAACACTTTAATATGGTAATCAAATATGTTTGGAGTAATAGTTGTCTTGCGTAGATAAGGAAACATCAAAAACTTGACCAAAAAATGGCTTCTAGTCACGTAACTGGGATCAAGTCCGTGAACCGTTACAAACAGTTCTTGGATTTTTTTTCCTACTAACGAACTGTAACAATTACAGCAACACTTATAATTGTTACTTTAATAAATCACTCATAACTTCATCGTTATAACTCGGAATTGAGTGATTCTTGGATCTTTTAATTCGTAAGCTCATTCACTATAACATGAGATTCTTTCTATGGATAAAGGTTATTGTCACCAAAGTCGTGAATCAAATAACCTCAAGTATATATACATAAATGTACATTTATCGTCATAGGAATTGTTCCATAGAGTGAGCATTTATTTCGATATATTAGAAAGGTAGAATTGAACAAAAATCCAAATGAAATAAATTACCACATACCTTTGTTGATGAAGTCCTTGTTGATGTCTTCTTGTAGCCTTCAAACTTCATCCTTCAAGGATAGCTTCGATTTTACTTCTTAGACTAAATCTAGTCCAAAACTATCTTCAGTATACTAAATCAAGAATGTATTTTGGAAACTAAAATTGACAACTAACTTGACATACCAACACTAGTGGGTTCAACCGAGCAATGCTCTAACAGTCTCATCAAGTCAACAACTGAGTTATACGTCTGCCTTGCAGACTCCACAATCACGAGATATCAATCGTGTCACATGGGGGATATTAACTAGGGTTTTGTTCTGGCAGCCTACTACACGTGTGTTCACCCACGATGAGAATATGACTAAGTCGTGCAAGCGGTTAAAAGAGTTAACGAAGTAGTGGATGGACAATCAACCAAGTCTCCGCACGATAAGTAACTGGTTTTAACACGATTTCCACTTTCCCACTCCTTGACTCCAGCAACCGTCACACTTACTGGGATCAATGTGTCTACTACTTCTTGTAATATAAATAAGTTTTTGGTGAAAAAGAACTCGGCGTCTGAGAAATTACTCTCAACAGAGCAAATTCAATCATCAGAACTTATTTTCCTCACGCAAAATACACAACACATTCACAATCCTTGATCATCATTGTTCTCACACACTTCTCAGCTTCCCTCCTACAGATCGACATCTCTTGTGACCAAATTGACTCTGGAACGGCCATTGTCTTGGTTTAGGCCGGAGTCTTACAGATTGATCTCTCGAATTCAAAGCACTCACTTTTTGTAGTGCATCTGTTTGCAAAAGGTTAAAGCAATTTGCTAAGTTCGAGGAGTCTCCTCCGCACGGTCGTCTCCTCACTTCCTAAAAAACCATTAAATAGTTTTCTCCAATCAACACGACAATAACCTAAAGTATGCGTACGTGACTCAATAGGTTTGGTATTTAAATGGTTTCATAGGAAGGTAACTTTTAGGGTTTCCAAAGTTGATTCGTGACAAGTAATACGGGTACCCGTACGAACACAACATGACCCATGGGTGGAAAACTCAAACCAAGAAAACTGTTTGGAAAACAATATTTTGCTAAGTGAATATGTTAGAGCATTGCTCGGTCAAACTCGCATACGTTGCTATCTCAAGCATGTTTGTCAACGTTAGTGATCAAAACTATAAGTCTTGATTTCTAGCCTATTTATAGATGTCTCGGACTAGGATATAGATAGTGTAGTTGAGCTTAGATCTCTCGGTGTTCATCTCTTGAAGACGAAGAACTACTAAGGGTAGCTTGTGGAACTTTTTCGACAAAAGGTATGTGGAGACTTGAACTCATCTATCACTTGGAAAGTCTATTTATACTATCTCCTATATTGAGACATAAGTCGTGTTACGATATAGTTTTCTCTATACACATTTGAGATTTCGAGCTGAGTATATCTCGCTTACATATTTCTCGAAATATGTGTTATTAAGCTTTCGCTTCAACCAAGTTTATCTTATATCATGAGAAAATTTTCGAGTAACATCTTACATGGTTTGTGTGATACAATCATTTGATGTAAGCTTGGAATGTTTCGATAATGATTATTTCAATATCTTGAAAATTGCTTTGATGCTAATAGTGTGTGAAAAGTCTATTGTCATTATAGAAGAATGTTTCAATAATTGAAATAAAGAGTTGAGGATGTAACCATCTTTGGATATAAGCATATACAGTGTGTTCGCACATTAGTGTATAAATCCATAAACCGGGAACCAAGAGTATGCATATGTGTGTATACGAAATTGGTGAAGGAAAAAAGATAAGTATGCCTACCCGTACGCATACTGGCGGAAGTTTTCGAACCGAAATTATCTGCTGAGTTTAGGAGTTACAAACTCCTAAACTAGTCGCCTTAAGTATGCGTACCCGTACGCATACTGGCGGAAGTTTTCGAATCGAAAATTTCTGCTGAGTTTGGAAACTTAACAAACTCAAAATTCGGTTGCTTAAGTACGCATACTTAAGCTGGTTACTTTGCCAAATCGGTCAGTTCACGGACTTAAACATTTAAATCATAAGGAATGCAATCTTTACGAACCATGGCTATAATGTTCATGATTGATTCAAGTGAATCAAACCGATTTGATTTCGATTGTGTTTTCTATACAATTGAACAACTCTTTAACTAGTTTCATTTGAGTCATTTGAACTAGTTATGGTTAAGATGAATAAGGTTGATATGAAAGTAATCATATGGCTAACCTTCGTTAGCTATTTGTGAACCAACCTGGTGTACACGTTTAGGTACGATTACATAAACCTAAATTAGGGTACATTTCATTTGTGTGTAACAAGATAAGTTTGATATAACGGTTGAAAGATATTATCTTGGTTGAATTAGGTTTTTCATCTAACTGTGATTATTGAATGCTTTGTTACCAAGGTAACTTGGATTACAAACCCTGATTTGAAAACTATATAAAGGAGAACTCTAGAAACTGGGAAACCTAATCCCCACACCTCATGTGTGTTACTAGTTGCATAACTAGCCTAGATTCTCCTTTAACCTTAGGTTTCTTTTAGAGACCCTGTAGGTTAACGACTTGAAGATTTCATTGCGATTGTGAAGCCAGACCCAACTATTATCTTTGTAGTTGCGTGATCTGATCTTGTTGTTTCTATCGTGTTGAGTGACATTGAAATAATTGACTCGATATTTTATATCTCCGATAGGAAAGATAGAAAAGTAATCACAAACAAACTTCGTCTCATCGTTTGTGATTCCACAATAACTTGTTTCGCTAGTCGATTAAGTTTATTGTGAGGTGATTGATAATTCTAGGATGTTCTTCGGGAATATAAGTCCGGGTTATCAATTGGTTCTTGTTCACCTTGATTTATCAAAAGACGGAACAAAAACTCTTGGGTATTTCTGTGGGAGACGGATTTATTCAATCATATAGACTTTTTTGTGTGAGACAGATTTGTCTATCCTGTCTTCGACTTTGGGTCGTAGCAACTCTGGGTTGTGGGTGAGATCAACTAAGGAAATCAAGTTCGTAGTATCCTGTTGGGATCAGAGACGTAAGGAGCATAACTGTACCTTGAATCAGTGTGAGATTGATCAGGGTTCAACTACAGTCCAGTCCGAAGTTAATTGGTAGTAGGCTAGTGTCTGTAGGGTTTGCAATCCAAGTTACCTTGGTAACAAAGCATTGTATAATCATCGTTAGATGAAAAACCTGATTCAACCAAGATAATATATTTCAACCGTTAGATCGAACTTAGCTTGTTGCACACAAATGAAATGTACCCTCATTTAGGTTTATGTAACCGTACCTAAAAGTGTACACCATGTTGGTTCACAAATAGTTAACCGAGGTTAGCCATATGATTATTCTCATATCAACCTTATTCATCTTAACCATAACTAGTTCAAATGACTCAAATGAAACTAGTTAAAAGTTGTTCAATTGTTTAGAAAACACAACTGAAACCAAATCAGTTTGATTCACTTGAATCAATCATGAACATTATAGCCACGGTTTGCAAAGATTGCATTCCTTATGATTTAAATGTTTAAGTCCATGAACTGACCGACTTGACAAAGTAACCAGCTTAAGTATGTGTACGGGTATGCGTACTTAAGCAACCGGTTTCGAGTTTGTAAAGTTTCCAAACTCAGCAGAAATTTTTGGTTCAAAAACTTCCGCCAGTATCCGTATCGGTACGCATACTTAAGGTGACTAGTTAAGAGTTTTTACAAAACCAAACTCAGCAGAAATTCTCGTCTCGAGAACTTCCGCCAGTATGCGTACGGGTATGCATACTTAACATGTCTCCTTCACCAATTTCGTATACACACATATGCATACTCTTGGCTCCCGGTTTATGGACTTATACACTAATGTGCGAACACACCATATATGCGTATATCCAAATATGGTTACATCATCAACTCTTTATTTCAATCATTCAAACATTCTTGTATAATGACAATATCCGTTTTCACAGACTATTAGCATCAAAGCAATTTTCAAGATATCGAAATAATCTGTTAGAGCATAGCTCGGTTGAACCCGCCAAGCGTTGGTATGTCAAGTTTGGTTGTCATATTTTAGTGAATCAAAACTCATTTTAAGAGTCGCTTGATTATGTACTAGAGTCAACTTCGTATAGGTTAGCTTGAAAGTATTAGGATATGAGACATTACAAGTATTGCGAAGACTTGAAGAAGTGAAGAAGTAAGAATCTACAACGACAACATCATCCTTCCACTTGAGGTTAGTGATATTTGACTTGAACTGTTTCATTCCTTAACGTATTTTTCAAGTCGTGTATATTGAAAACAAAACTGCGAAGAATGAACACTCTAGATAGACATGGTATTAAGGAACATAATACGAGGTTTATTGCTTAACCATTAAACTTTGTAGATAAGACATCGACATAATCGTTTAAATGCTCTTGTGATTATGTATGGGTATGAGGTGAGGATTTCATCCTAGCAAACAATGTTTTACATGTGTTTTAAGGAAGTAAGTTCATAAACTTGTTTATGAATCGAAAAGAAAATCGCCAGGCGTTATTGGTATTGTTATTCATCGCATATATTGTGAACAACCAATATGTGTGATTTAGTATAACCGCTCATGACTTATTTGTTTTCTTGGTAATACTATTCACAAAGGCCTGACTTATGTATTGGTATGACTTTTATTAGTGAAATCGATCTTAAGTAATCACCTGAGATGGTATGATCGAGTTTGTGATTTGTGTATGACCAAATCTGGGTAAAGGGGAACCGATCCTAGTAAGAGGTGCAACACATCACAAAGGGGAATCTATCCTTGTATGAGGTGCAACAAGTTTGTAGCATAAAGGGGAACCGATCCTATGGACATGTGCAACACGTTTTTAGGCAAAGGGGAACCGATCCTATGGACATGTGAAACACATATAAGTTAGATACCATATATATGTGGGGAACCGATCCTAGTACCTAGTCAACCGAATTTTGGAAAGCTAGTGTGACTATGAACAATACTCACATGGAGGTAGAACCGAAACTTGTTTTGTTAGAACCGTTAAACCCATGATTTCTAATTGAGTGTTCTTGATCAATCACATAGTTCTTGAAAGTCAGATGAACTAATTCTAAACTTGTTTGGAAGTGTGGCAAATCGGTTTCAAGGTTGTAAGTATGAAAGAGGACTTACAAAGTAAGGATGTCGACACACTTTGAACACAGGCAGTAATGTTTATCTCTAATTGTTCAAAGTTATTCCTTAATAGATAAAGGAAGAAAATCACAGGATCGAAACATAAATAAGTTAAGAATCTTTTAATCAAGGTCTTAATTTTATTTTAGGAAAATGAGAATTAGTAATGTGCATTTACTAGTTAAAGATTTTCCAAAGAGATTTTCGGTCAATATTTTGGACAGGGCATTTCCAGGAATTATGGAAACCGAATTTGTTCTTTAATGAATATCTTGAGAATATTTTCGGTTTTGGAAATTCCTTTGTGTCCAAACTTCCTTGTCTATAAATACTTGAAGTTTGCATTTGTAGCAAACTAATCCTTCGTGACAACAAACCTCCTCGGTTGTGTTGTTACTGGTGAAGATCTATTAGTACCGTTGGTGGGAAACTAGATAATTGCGGTTTATCTTGTGTTTTCGATTGATTTGATTGACTAACGATGGTTGAACTTTGATTGCACCTAGTTTGTTTATGCTTGAGAATCTTCTCTTCTGATATAATATTCACTCAAACTAGATCGAAGTTTCGACAGAGATCTTCAGACTGTTGTTAGTGCTAAAGACGATCTTGTGATAATCCATTATTAACAGACTCTGTTATATGTGTGATTGATCACAAGAGATTCAAGTTGTTGTGTGCAGGTGTTTATTGAAGATCTAAGAAGATTTGAAGATAAAGAAGATATTAAAGATTTCTGATTTGGGGTTCATAATCTTTGGTGTGCACAATACTTGTTTCGGTATTAGAGGATCCAACTATAATCGGTTTATCCTTGTGGTAGATTGGATTGATTAGTTGTGTAGATCGGCATCAATACAATTCTATGTGATTAAAAGTATTGATTGCAAAATCTTAACAATTACTTCGGTAGTTGAGAATAAGATAGATTTAAGAACCCGGCGAAGGAGTTTATTTGAGATAAACAGAAGAGCCTTTGTCGAACTCACATCACTTGGTTGAAGAGAGTTGATACCAAACAGATTTATTGTTCCTTTACTGTTTGGAATACGAACCAAAGGAATTGTTCCAAGTACGTGACTTATTCATAGGTTGGAGGCGTGGGAATACATACAGAACTAGGTGAACTATAGGTTTAGTTGCTTGGTCTCAACTATACGAAGTTTGTGTAATTTTGTGTTGCGGCTTAATTATAAGAGTATTCAATTCTGGACAAGGTCCCGGGGTTTTTCTGCATTTGCGGTTTCCTCATTAACAAAATCTTGTTGTGTCATTTACTTTATATTTCCGCATTATAATTATTTTATTATAATTAAAGTAAATTACACAAACATTAATTCCTATTTACTTGATAAGCAATCCTATTGTGTTTGGTTAAGTCCGAACATTTTTATCAAGTAAACATACTTCGTTGTTGTATTGTCTTGATCTTGTATCCATAGACGATCATACGAAGTGTGAACCGATTAGTTGCATTGTCTCGACTCAGCCCATAGGCAATCACTTTCGGAGAAAGGACTTATAGGTAAGAAAAGTTTTAGATTGAGGTATATTTGGGTGCGTCGCCTTTTCAATTGGTATCAGAGCAGGCAAACACGAAAAGATCTAACAATCTGTGTTTGGTGCGATCCAACCTGTAGATGGTGGATTTTCAACAAGGGGCAAAATCGTAAAATCATGAGGCATGTTTTTGAAGCGGCTTTCAGGCATGCAACGATTCATATTTTACGAAGCCATGATGAATAAGTTTTCGAAAAGCCTCCACTAGCTGAGCGTTCGATCCCTGGCATTTCATCGTGCCCTCTATGCAAAATAACATATTTGGGCGGTTCTCCGTAGATTGAGGACTTAACGCCTTCAGGACGTCGGTGATACTCAGTGTTCCCTGACTGCAGGAGAGTGACCCACCTCCACATAGAAGAATAGTTGGGCGGCGGACGCCTTCAGGACGTCGGTGACACTTCACCGTTCCCTGATTATGTGGAGAGAGTGCATAGATTCAGGCGGTTCTCCGTAAATTGAGAACACTAACACCTTCAGGTCGTAAACAACATCGTGACTCCCTGACTGTGCACCACTCAGAATAGATGTGAAGCTTTGACTGGCTAATATCTTTTCTGAAGTAGATTACCTCTGTCGTGACATTCACTACTGAATTCCCAGAATAATCTATCATTGCTCCTATTCCATGGTCGAATCCACGGCCTGATCCCATGGAATGAAAATAACAATTACTCCTATTCCATGGTCGAATCCACGGCCTGATCCCATGGAATGGCAATAAACAATTGTTCTTATTCTATGATCGAATCCACGGCTTGATCTCATAGAATAGCAATGAAACAACTGTATTATCTCATTACTCCGATTTCATGATCAAATCCACTTGTCTCACGAAATAGTGATAGATAAATCTTAATTACTCTGATTATATGGTCGAATCCACGATCCCATAGGATGGTAATGCTCGTTTTATTATTCTGAATTCATAGTCGAATCCACATCTGATCCTATGAATTAATAATGAACAACTATTCATTTTTATTACTTAGTTTCATGATTTATTCTCCACTGAATTTCATAAATTAGTAATAAATACTCAACAACCGGGCATCTGGACCATCACTGAGTAAGCCCCACAAAAATGGTGCAAGTGTACTCGACAATGATGCACGACTTAGCACCCAGATACACGAACGAGCATCCAAATAATGAAACAATGGGGAATCCCTCGCAAAACAGGAGAAAACATTAAAATAATAATAAAATAATGGAGGGGCTCACGGTGGGCCCACTGGCCCGCCGGCCGGCCGTGCCCTAGCCACGGTCGGTCCGCGCCCCTCCCATTATTTTTCCTTATTTTATTTTCATAAACTCATGAGGGTTCTCCATCTTAGCAAAATTCCTTATTTTGTGCAAAACTTGTGAATTTCCATAATTTGGTGGATTCTCCAAATAATATTATAAAATAAGGAAAAGTGTGCGGGACCAAATAACCCAGCCGGCCGGCCATGCCCAAGCCGTGGCCGGTCTCACACCTCACAATCCTTATATTTTTATAATTAAACTCCTTGTTTCAATAAAAACTCATGGATTCTCCATAGCTTTATGTATTCTCCATATCTTCAAGGACTCTCCATAATCTCAAGGATTCATGAAAAATAATAATAAAATAGGGAAAAGTGCGCGGGATCGGGAAACTTGGCTGGACGGCCATGCCTTAGCCGTGGCCGGTCCCACACCTTGCAATCCCTAATTTCTCATAATTATTATTTTCCCAATTCATGAAACACCTGGGTTTGAGTAAAATTCGTGAGTTCTCCATATTTTCTCAAATATTGCTCGGATCACGAAAAACCAAAAGCCAACATGGTCACAATGCCGGCTAGCCTCTCACGGCAATTTTAAATATTAAAACAATCTTATTTTAATATTTTTAAAAATGTTGATGAATTGAGCATACGTGCTCATTCCACCAAAAAATCGAGAATTCTCAGCCAAGATGAAACTCTTCTGAAAATTCACGATATGGCTCAATGCGCATCAGAAAATACTGAAACTCTCAGTATGGAGACGCAGACATCATGGTAACACGTGCGTGCCTCTATGACTGACCAGGTCGTTCCTAGGGCTTGAATGAAGCCGGTCCCACACGTGTTCGCATTTCTAACCTAATTTGCTCAATTGCTCATACTGGGCCCGAACTCTCTCCAACCAACTAGAGAATCCTCCAAACGACCAACAATCGGTCACGTGACCACCAAGATCCGGTCCCATGCCCTCTTGGTCGATCCCATCTCTCATACCTAGGTTTTACACCTAATGTTGAACCCAACAATATTTTCAGTAAATGGTGAATCCACCATTTATTCATGATTTCTCACCAACTCTCAAACTGAGAATCCTGATGCGTGGCACCGCATGGACGTTCCTCATCCCATGTGGTCGGTCCCTATCATTCATGATCAATTTTCAGCAATTCCCCAATTGATAGAGGATTGACCAAAAATTAGGGTTTTCGAATAAACGCTCTGTGAAACCATCATTCTGAGCGCTCTTCGAACACTAATAAAATTTACGTTGATTCACTAATCAACATAAATATTTTAATTGATATTTTACTGGGTCACGTCACCAGTAAATAATTGGCTGAATCGAGCAACACTTGCTCGATTACCCGAATATAATCAATATTCGGCAATTCATCGATAATTCGTCGAATTCAGTAATACTTGCTCAGTTGCACGTCAGATTATCAAAATCGTTAATTTGGTGAATTGAGAAATACTTGCTCAGTTGCCCATCAAATTCTTAATATTCAGAGAATTGAGCAATACTTGCTCAGTTGCCCATCAAATTCTTAATATTCAGTAATTTGCACAGTTGATCAATACTTGCTCAGTTGTCCATCCAATTCTCAATATTTGCAGAATTGAGCAATACTTGCTCAGTTTCTCATTAAATTCTCGTAGTTAGCAGAATTGAGCAATACTTGCTCAATCGTTCATCTAGTCAGTAATTCATCAATGAATCAACAATACTGACGTTTCTTCAAAGAACTACATGTTCGATCCATGAATCGCTGAGCATTCACCATTCATGCTCGATTCACCAAAACTTAGACTCATTGTCTAGTCAGTTAACAATTGACTAATCAAAACACGTCTACCCTGTAGACTCCACGACTTGTGAGACATCAATCATATCACAAATGGGGGGATATCACTTAGGGTTTTGGTGTGGCGGTCTACGGCACGTGGATTCATCCACAACGAGAAATGTGCGTAAGTCGTGTAAACGGTTGAAGGAGTCAACAAAGTAGTGGGTGCACGATCAGTCAAGTCTCCACACGACATGGAACTGACTTTACCTCGATCTCCCACTTTCCCACTCTTTCACTCAAGAAACCGTCACGCTTACAGGGATTAGTGATTCATCATTCTTGCAATATAAATAAGTCAAAATCGAGGACGACAAATCATCGGTATCAACGTTTTCCATCAACAACTCGATACAAACTTATTCACCGAACTCAACTTCAGCAGTTCACCATTATTGCAGAAACCTTCAACATACCCACAATCCTCGATCATCACTGATCCCACACAATTCTCAGCTTCCCTCCTACAGATCAAACCATCTCCCTCTTTGCGACCGAATTGACTCTGGAACGGCCAATGTCTTGGTTTAGGCCGGAGTCATACAGATTGATTTCCCGAATATAAGCACCCCCTTTGCAGTGGTGCATATGTGTGAGGATTAACATTTTGCCCGGTCGAGGAGTCTCGACACCACGCTCGTCTCTTCACTTCCCGAAAAACCGGCGACCTGTTTTTCCCCATCCACAGATTGGAGACCACAGTGGGAGATTAACCTCTCGGTTGCAATCTCTCATTTTCGCAAAGATGGTCGATCTTAGGACAGGTTCAGTTACAAATCCTAACACCAACAACGCTAGTACCAGCAACAACAATGGTGGTACTCCGGAAACCGTTCCTGCTTCTAATAATGGTGGTGACATTACTCCTCCTCACACCAATTTCGAAAATCATCCTCTTTTCGACCGACATCCAGAAGAAATCAGATAAAATCCGCCTACCATAGGCGATCTCATGAAGGTCCAAGAAGTTCTCGCCAAGAATCAAACTGACATGGCTGCTACTCAGAAGGAACTGTTCAACTATCTCAAAATTCTCACTGACAAAACTCAAGAGAAAGGAAAAGACAAGGAAAATTCTCCAAATACCGATCCTGAGGTTATTCCAGTCCCTGATGACGATGAAACCCGCAAAGCTGCAGAACCTCAACCTGCCGGTTTCATCACCCGTGAAGACTTGGAGCGTTTTATGGAGAATCTATGAAGGGGTCATACAACGACCGTGCACCGTCATCATCCTCCATACCCTGCATCCACGCAAAGGATCCCTCTCTCAAAGGGCTACACTTCTCCAACGTTCACACTCTACAACGGATCGGGGAATGCCCGAGAACACGTTTCTCGATTCTTGGAAGCATTAGGAGAGCATGAACAAAACCATGTTGTCCGCTTGAAGGAGTTTTCAAAATCCCTGACGGGTCGAGCATATACCTGGTACAACAACATCGCACCAGGGAGCATAGCTAATTGGGGAGAAATGATCAACTCTTTCTACAAGAAATACTTTTTTTGTCTCTAAGCAAATTACTCTTTCTGACTTGGGAAGGATGGCTCAGAAGACTGCCGAAAATCCAAACGATTATGTGAAGAGGTTCCAAGTTCAAGCTTTGGATTGTCATGATCCCAACGTTACTGAACAAAAAATGGTGGACTTGTGCATCAATGGCATGATCTCAGTCTACAAAGCTTTGCTGGAGAATCTTCGCTTTCAAACCTTTTCAGAACTTCATGAAACGGCCAAGTGATCAACGACTACCGCTCCTGCCTTGCTCGAAAGAACTAAAACTGTCAAAGTGGAGGAATCGAAAGACAATCGAAGCAGCACCATGAATGTTGCTAAAGGGATCAAGAGAAAAGCCGACACACAGCAGCATAAGAATGTTTCTCCAATATCTCACCCTCCAAAAGCTCCAAGGAAGGACAACCATACTAGGAACGCACAACCTCAACAGAATGATAAGGAAGTTCCTGATTTCCCTTTTCCCATTGAAGAAGTGATCGAACTACTGGAAGTCTGGATCCAAGACGGTGCAATCAAACTACCTCCTGTCAAAAAGGAACCAACCGCGGAACAAATGGAAAACGCACGCTACTGCCATTTCCATAGGTATGTCAGTCATCCAACAAGTGATTGCAGAAATTTGAAGCGCATTTTCAAAGAAAAGGACGACTCAGGGGAACTGAGGGCTGAGGGAATGCACAGAAATCCTCTCCCAATCAGAACATTCGCACTCTCCGAGCATCCGGTCAAGGAAGCAGTTCAATCCTTAATTGAACGCGTCTGCGAGTTGTTGTACTTGTCAAGATCTCAGAGAAACTATATGTTTGCTGCACTGAAGCATATTGTGTCAGGCAAACGACTGAAAATTCAGGAGACATTCCCTGAGCCTCCAGTGAAAGACAAGGAAATGTACGACTGGGGACTTCTCACCATGGTGCATCTCAAGGGAAATGAATTCAAACGAGCATTAGTCAACGCTGGAACTACTGTTAACATCATCCCTTTGGAAACCCTCAGAGCTGCTGGCATCACTCGTCAAGAAGCAACTCATGCTCCTGTCTCAATTAGAGATCATGAAGGAATCTCCAGGGATGCTTACGGCTACATCATTCTCAACATAAGAAGTGATTCTACCTAGACAGAAACTAAATTCTTCATAATCAAATAAGATCCTAGATACGACATGGTTCTTGGGCGAGCATGGATTCATGATGGAAAAGTTTCCACGATATCTTCATCCTCAGTTGCACACTTCTCCACCGTAGAAGAAAGCTCTGACTCAGAGGATGATCAACCTTTCGAGCATTTGGAAAAGGTCGAAGCTTTGATGGAATTCACGCAAAAACCTGAGGAAAGTCCCAACGAATTCCTCAGGAGGTTCCGCACTCAAGAAAGTCTTATTCCTCATAATGCATATGTATTACCAACTTTCAAGTATGCTACCCTAGTCCGGGGACTTAATCTCACTCATGAGCAAGCCCTTATCAAACGCTATGAGTGGATAGTTTCACCTCAGCAATACTACACTGAATGTTTGGAGTCCCTTCCAACTATACACCCCATTGAAAGGTTTATCGCTGAAGACCTGGCTGAGTTTGACAAGCGATACCCAGCATACTCTTTCTTGCATGAATGTCCACATGTACCGCAGAATTGGAAAGCGCCACCAACATGGAATCCATGAGGAATTCCAAACCAGCAGAAAATATTCAAGGCACGGGCAACTAAGCCTAACAAATTTCATGAAGGAGATGTAGTTCTTAAGGAAACCAGGTGCAATTTGCATTCCTCAAAGAATTCGAACTGGGAAGGACCTTTTATGGCTGCTAAGTCGGTTGCTTGAGGATATTACAAATTGGCTGAAATCAAAGGCAAGACAAGTGTACCAGTAATTCATTAGAATTGGCTCAAGATTTTCGACGCATGAAGCATTTAACATTGGATGCTTTATATCCAAGGCAAACGCTCAAAACGTCCGATGTTTACACCTTAGGATTTTCTTTTACTTGTATTTTCAGTTCCTCCAAAACGTGTACATACTTGCACTCAGTATTTGAAAATTCAGCAATCTATCAAAGTCTTTTATTTAAGAAAAATCTTTATCAAATCCAAAATCCAAAAGAAAATCCTCAGCCGCTCATAAATTCAGAACCTATCAAAAACCCAAATAAAACCTCACATATCTCGTAAGTTCAATGTTCATGAGATTATGGAAAGGAAATTAAAGAAAGCCATCAAAGAATGATTTTTGCTTCTCAGCATTCTCCAAGACTTGCAAAGCCGCTTTCTCCAACTCCAGCTTTTCGGTCAGCTCAGCAATCTCAGTCATTTTCTTTGTCACGGCACTACTGGTAAAAGGATGTTCTTCACTACTGCATCCTTGATGATGTTAATCTTCTGACGAAGCCACTTCAAGTTAAGGCCAAGTCTCTCACAACTCTCCAAGTTGTACTCCCAATCAAAGAGTACATCTCGAGTCACAGTACTTCTGGCCCTGGTACGAATATCATCTATTACATGCAATATGTTCTCTACTTGCCTTGTCAAAAAATATCTATGCTCTGGATCTTCCTTAACAACAATATGGCCATACATCTTCCACAATTTCTCGTACATAGCAACATGCCCAGTGGGAACGCTGAATCCACCAACTAATGTGTGATTTGGGAGTGTCTCACCGAATGGAAGAGAAAAAGCAATCCCTGCATTGCAATATTCATGCACTATCATACGTTTCTCAATTACTGGAGCAGCGTCAACAATCATAGAGGAAACTTCAGACGAAGCAGCTTCTGATATTCTTGATTCGGGTTCCACCATCTCAGACACAATTGGAGTTTCCACCACCTCCGCGGCATCAACAATCAGCACTTCATGACCCTGAGGTGCAGGGATGGGATTTTCATCGCCGAAATCTCCAGGATTGCCCAAACCGTCATTATTGGATCCATGATTCCCAACTTCGACATTCGACACCTAATGCGAAGATTACATGGGATTAGAATGATCCAAGTGTGGAAATCCAATACAGGCATAAAATTAAGCAAGTAAGTGAACTAGCATCATCTAAGTTCCTTATTATGCATCTAAGACGTGTACAAGTAGCATAAAAGTCGTGAAACACGTTTTCAAAGAGACGCAGCTGAAGAAAATTTACACTGCCCTGTGTTCAATGACGAACTGGGAGCAATTAGTGTGGAATCTAGAGTTGGGTTATATACCATTCTCTTCGTATGGAAGTCCTCTACAACATTTCATAACAATTGGATGAACTATCAAGGAGATGTGGCCAAAACATTGGACTACATGCAATCTAGAAAACTTCTGAAAGTCTCCTGGAACTTTATTGTTTCGCCTTTTTCAGGCCCTAAACATGCTCAAAATTCGAAAATATTCTTTGAAAAAGCTTGGAAATTTCCTGGGCTTGAGGATACATATGCAGACATTGAAAATCCGACACCAAACGAAGTTTTGACGGTGTTTTCATTACAAGCTGAAGTCTGAAATTTTTTGGTGACGTATTTCGGAAAAATTATTCATATATTCATATAGGTTCTCATTCATTCATGCACGAATTAGCAACCTCATACTTGTATGAAGAGACCGCAGGGGAAATACTTAGTAGAGGAGTCTCTAAACCATTTGAGGTCTCGGCAATGTTGGAATCTCCATTGGCAACTCCGTTATCTTCATTCGATTCGGGATTTCGGGAACTCTCCATGCTTCCATGATCCAAAGAGGAATGTGCTTCATCAACATTCTCCTTATCCACAGTGATTTTCTCCTGGACACATCAACAACAATCATCACTCATTCATCCTAAGGCACGTTACAATTATCAGTGCGAAAAGGGAATACTTACGTTAACCTCCTCAGTGCTGGATTCCTGAATTGTTCGACCAAGAGAAAAACGGAGACCATCAATAACCGATGGAGAAAAATTCTGGAATGGATTGAAAATATTCTTTTAAGATCCTAATCACATGGACGAGGAAGTTACAATGAAGAAAAGCGCTAACAACTCACCAAAGAAGCGGCAGGGGACTGTATATTATTTGGTATCATTCTATGAGATGTCTTACTCCTGCCTTCTCCTCCCTGGGGACTTTCTTGAAAGTTTGGAGACTTTACGTCGATTCGAAGCCTCACAGCACGGCTACCCTATCACAAGTACAACAATGCAATTAAAACGTGATCGGCATACTTCAGCTGAAATCACAAAAAAGGGGACTTACTTGTGACGCATTCGGAGACGTTTTCCTCTTATCACCACCAGGAAGGTATCTCAGCCTGGGTCGACCGGAAATCATGTCAGAAGAGGGGAACTCTCGAATTGGGGACTGAACATCCATTACAAACTTGTATACACGCTCAAGTTGCTGACGCCAAAAGTCTATATAACCAGGAGTTACGAAGGTGTCTCGGTCAGAACATGGGAATAAATATTTATTTCCTTCCACATGGGTGCAGTCTAAGTGAGCCTTCAGGTACTCAATCTCTGGCTTGTTTGTTTGATGGCCCGAAACGCATTGATCAAGTCCCATCTGTCTAGCGGCTCTATCAGTGTTATATTCTTCAACCTGGAATCCTCCGTTCATTACTGATATCAAGAAACCAGGAATGCAACTCAAGACAAAAGATCTCTCTCCTTCGCTCAGACCAGCACCAGTACTCAACATGATATTCTCTTCAGCAACATTAAAAGTGATCAATTGTGAGAATAGAGAAGGAATCGACACCCAAGGGAGGAAGTTGAACTCAGACTCAATGTCCAAAACGTCAGTAATGCATATCTTATATTGTGGTTGTTTTTTAGACCAGCGCATGATCCTAGCATTATTCTCCTCAAGGAAGGAATGACGAGTGTCGACCTTGCGTCCTTGCACAATGCTACGGCGAATTGGGGAGTAACTCTCAAGATGCTCCCATATCAAGGCTTGGAGAAACATGGTATTTACATACATCTCAACTTTCATGAAGCCATCAGAAATACTGGAGTCTATAACTAAAGAGTCCAAGTTGGCAAACAAAGAACCCAAAAATAGACTGCCAATGGGAATTTTCTCACCTTTGGCCATCTTAATGGCAAAGCGAATCACAAACGGCTTCAGCAAGTGTCCACAATCTTCAAATATATCCCTGGAGAGCCACAGACACAAGAAAGACGCAATTGTTAAAACGCCATCAACCGGTCCTTCAGGAGTTCTATATCTTGGCCACCAGTGTGATAACCATCGAGCATAACAGGATGCGGGTGACTCATTGAATTCGTGCATCTTGGCTTCTAATACGTCAGATATCTCCTTCTCATCTATCGAAAGTTCTTTAGGAAAATTACCAGTAATCGGAAGATGCAACAAGGTAACTACATCTTCCAGAGTAATGGTGAATTCTCCCCATCTGCATATAAATGTGTGAGTGGGAACGCACCAACGGGCGAGCAAGGCTGCCATACCTGGTATGTCATGGTTGATGATCAAATCTCCAGCAACTTGAATAGCTCGAGTCACCTGGGCACTATCCAGTATGGCCCTCACACGGCTATGACCTAACATGTGCCTTGCCCATCCATAGAAATGCATCAGAGGTATCCGAGAAAGCTTGAACTCCACCTGAGAAGCCGTGAAGTGTTTCCCTTGCAGACAAAACCGAATTACTGCTTGGGGAGACACCAATTTATTCTGATTAGTGATCCTGGGATTTATCAGCAACCGAAATGAGGATCCTAAGGGACGTTTCTCAAGTCTGTACAGATACACAAAGAATTTGTCTTCAGCGGTGGGAATGTTTTTAGTCTTGGGACTTCCCTCTTTCTCCTTAGAAATCTCAGAATCATCATTTCTGGAGGAACCATCATCTCTGGAAGAGGCGTCTGTGGAAACATCATCTCTCGAAGAAACATCATCTTCAGAAACACTACGGGATTCAGCCATTTCACAAAGTTGCTGCAACATCCATACATGAATTTCATCAATACAATGGAATTAAAGCGACTAGACCATCAACGTCTGCAAAAAATAGTATTCCTCAATTCTTACTTATTTACGATTTCACAAACTTAGTGATAACAACATAAAACCCCCAAAACTTTCTCGTTCTTTCAAACCTGCAATGAACACTGACTTTTCGAGAAACTATGAGTAATTCACATAACCTTCTATGTGAGCACTCGCTGATTTTTGCGTGTACACACGCTATAAAATCGCTGAATTCACACATACACTGTGAATTCACCAAATTCATAAATTATGTATTTTCAAAAACTCAATTTTTATTTCATAGTGCGTGAATAAGTCACGCACGCACACAAAAAAAAAATCCGTGAGTTAGCAAACTCACGTGAATAAATAAAAAAAAACTTTTTGCTCAATCGATCGTTCGTCTGTGAAACGAGAGACTTTTCTATTTTTGTAGAACTCTCCATACTTCAAATAAAATATCGAGAGTTCTCAAACAAATTTTCATCATGAACTCCAGGTCTTTTCAAAAATCCTTTAACTCTAACGATTATTATTTATTACTTTTACGAACGAACCTACGTTTCTAAAAATATTTGCAAAGTTCATGCTTCAAAAACAAATTTGGGTTTTCATGAAACCTAATAAACAAAAATTTTGCTACTGCAACTAGACCATGTCTATTCAAAATTTTATGTGTCTCTTCCACATTAAGGATTTTGCTCGTTCCTTCAACTAACGAACAAACGTGCATACACATACGTTTTCTAAAAATCCTTCATAAATCCTACGCATGCACACAATCATAGGATTTTTGGTTTTGTGAACAACTCATCAATCATAAAACCTACAGGGAAAAAAAAAACGGACGAACTTACCTGCCGGAATTTGGCCGGACGGTGGTCGGTCGGGCGGCGACATTGGTTCTCCAGCAAAAATTTTCTGCTGCTGCTGAACTCGCGAGAGTGATGAAGAAAGTGAGAGTGGTCGGTCAATCAAAACAAAAAGAATTTTAGGGCTTCTTCCCTTTTATATCAAATTTATTTCCAAAACCTAATAAAACATGGGTTTCCTTTTTGGGCTCGGGCCCGCAAATACTAAATCGACCATAACTAAGCTTCCAAACATCAAAATCAGCAGTGCCTCATCTTTCCACGCTCATGAGGTGACACTCTACCTTACTATCAGAGTTCTCATCCGCACATTTGCTCGTACATGGCATCATTGGGGTAAATCGAGGATTCTGAAACTACCTTTGTAGACTGAGTTCAACCACTGATCTCGTCGACTGAAAATCACCATTTAATGCATACTGCGGAACATGACTGTTCCCCACTAAGCAGGGGACTTAATGTAGATGGTGGATTTTCAACAAAGGGCAAAACCATAAAATCATGAAGCATGTTTTTGACGCGGCTTTCAGGCATGCAACGATTCATATTTTACGAAGCCATGATGAATATATTTTCGAAAAGCCTCCACTAGCTGAGCGTTCGATCCCTGGCATTTCATCGTGCCCTCTATGCAGAATAACATATTTGGGCGGTTCTCCGTAGATTGAGGACTTAACCCCTTCAGGACGTCGGTGATACTCACTGTTCCCTGACTGCAGGAGAGTGACCCACCTCCACATAGAAGAATAGTTGGGCGGCGGACGCCTTCAGGACGTCGGTGACACTTCACCGTTCCCTGATTATGTGGAGAGAGTGCATAGATTCAGGAAGTTCTCCGTATATTGAGAACACTAACGCCTTCAGGTCGTAAACAACATCGTGACTCCCTGACTGTGCACCACTCAGAATAGATGTGACGCTTTAACTGGCTAATATCTTTTCTGAGTAGATTACCTCTTATTCCATGGTCGAATCCACGGCCTGATTCCATGGAATGTCAATAACATTTGCTCCTATTCCATGGTCGAATCCACGGCTTGATCTCATTATTTTTTCTTATTTTATTTTCATAAACTCATGAGGGTTCTCCATCTTAGCAATATTCCTTATTTTGTGCAAAACCTGTGAATTCTCCATAACTTGGTGGATTCTCCAAATAATATTATAAAATAAGGAAAAGTGTGCGGGACGGGGTAACCCGGCCGGCCATGCCCAAGCCGTGGCCGGTCCCACAACTCACAATCCTTAGATTTTTATAATTAAACTCTTCATTTAAATAAAAACTCATGGATTCTCCATATCTTCATGGATTCTCCATATCTTCAAGGACTCTCCATAATCTCACGGATTCATGAAAAATAATAATAAAATAGGGAAAAGTGTGCGGGATCGGGCAACTTGGTCGGCCAGCCATGCCTTAGCCGTGGCCGGTCCCACACCTTGCAATCCCTAATTTCTCATAATTATTATTTTCCCAATTCGTGAAACTCCTGGGTTTGAGTAAAATTCGTGAGTTCTCCATATTTTCTCAAATATTGCTCGAATCACGAAAAACCAAAAGCCAACATGGTCACACTGACGGCTAGCCTCTCACGGCAATTTTAAATATTAAAACATTTTTATTTTAATATTTTTAAAAATATTGATGAATTGAGCATACATTCTCATTCCACCAAAAAATCGAGAATTCTCAGCCAAGATGAAACTCTTCTGAAAATTCACGATATTGCTCAAATGCGCATCAGAAAATACTAAAACTCTCAGTATGGAGACAGGGACATCATGGTAACACGTGCGTGCCTCTATGACCGACCAGGTTTTTCCTAGGGCTTGCACGAAGCCGGTCCCACACGTGTTCGCAATTATAACCTAATTTGCTCAATTGCTCATTCTGGGCCCGAACTCTCTCCAACCAACTGGAGAATCCTCCAAACGACCAACAATCGGTCACATGACCACCAAGAGCCGGTACCATGCCCTCTTGGTCGATCCCATCTCTCATACCTAGGTTTTACACCTAATGTTGAACCCAGCAATATTTTCAGTAAATGGTGAATCCACCATTTATTCATGATTTCTCGCCAACTCTCAAACTGAGAATCCTTGTCCGTGGCACCGCATGGACGTTCCTCATCCCATGTGGTCGGTCCCTATCATTCATGATCAATTTTCAGCAATTCCCCAATTGATGGAGGATTGACCAAAAATTAGGGTTTTCGAATGAACGCTCTGTGAAACCATCATTCTGAGCACTCTTCGAACACTAATAAAATTTACGTTGATTCACTAATCAACATCAATATTTTAATTGATATTTTACTGGGTCACGTCACCAGTAAATAATTGGCTGAATCGAACAACACTTGCTCGATTACCCGAATATAATCGATATTCGACAATTCATCGATAATTCGTCGAATTGAGCAATACTTGCTCAGTTGCACGTCAGATTATCAAAATCGTTAATTTGGTGAATTGAGCAATACTTGCTCAGTTTCCCATCAAATTCTTAATATTCAGTAATTTGCAGAATTGAGCAATACTTGCTCAGTTTCCCATCAAATTCTTAATATTCAGTAATTTGCAGAGTTGAGCAATACTTGCTATGTTGTCCATCAAATTCTCAATATTTGCAGAATTAAGCAATACTTGCTCAGTTGCTCATTAAATTCTCGTAGTTCGCAGAATTGAGCAATACTTGCTCAATCGTTCAACTAGTCAGTAATTCATCAATGAATCAACAATACTGACGTTCCTTCAAAGAACTACATGTTAGATCCATGAATCGCTGAGCATTCACCATTCATGCTCGATTCACCAAAACTTAGACTCATAGTCTAATCAGTCAAAAATTGACTAATCAAAACACGTCTACCCTGTAGACTCCACGACTTGTCAGACATCAATCACGTCACAAATGGGACTTAGGGTTTTGGTCTGGCGGTCTATGACACGTGGATTCATCCACAACGAGAAATGTGCGTAAGTTGTGTAAATGGTTGAAGGAGTTAGCAAAGTAGTGGGTTCACGATCAGTCAAGTCTCCATACGACATGGAACTGACTTTACCACGATCTCCCACTTTCCCACTCTTTCACTCAAGAAACCGTCACGCTTACAGGGATTAGTAGTTCATCATTCTTTCAATATAAATAAGTCAAAATCGAGGACGACAAATCATCGGTATCAACGTTTTCCGTCAACAACTCGATACAAACTTATTCACATAACTCAACTTCAGCAGTTCACCATTATTGCAGAAACCTTCAACATTCCCACAATCCTCGATCATCACTGATCCCACATAATTCTTAGCTTTCCACCTACAGATCAACCCATCTCCCTCTTTGTCTTGGTTTAGGCCGGAGTCATACAGATTGATTTCCTGAATCTAAGCACCCCCTTTGCAGCGGTGCATCTGTGTGAGGATTAACATTTGGCCCGGTCGAGGAGTCTCGACACCACGCTCGTCTCTCCACTTCCCGAAAAACCGGCGACCCATTTTTCCCCATCCACACAACCTATAAGAATGAATCTAAAGAGTGATTCAGTTAACGTAAGTCAAGATAAAAAATCTGGACTTGAACATAACATCTTCTGTGAATTTACTGAACAGGCTGACTCCTATAATGTAGACTCAAGTGATTGGCAAACTTGCCTACAAAAGCAACTTGATGAGATTTCTGAAGATGGTGACTCAGAAATTGATCAAGATGTTGAAAATGATCTATATGAATTTTCGGCAGTACTGGGAGCAGTTCCACAAAAAAACGGTCTTCCTCAGATGTAATTGGACTCCTTGCTCATCTCAGCAGAGAAAATAGGAAACTAAGAAAAATATTTTCTGGTTTCTTCTATGGATATCAGAATACAGATATCTACTTAAAGGCTATAAAGAAAGTCTACACTCAAAAACTCTTGAGTTTGAGAATCTCAATAGGAAGCATTACTTGTTGAATAAGAAACTTGTTGAGTTAGAAGCAAAGTTTAATTCTCAACAATCAACGAGTAACGAACAACATGAGTCGGATTTACCCATAAAAAATCCTCTTGAGGATCAACTAACTGAAGATCTTGAAAGAATCAAGGTCTTAGAAGAGGAAGCTATAAAGCTAAGAAGACTCAATAATAACACAATCAATTTATCTTCCATGTTGGATGCGGGAAGATGTCATGGCGACAAACGTGGATTAGGATATGATGGAATTGATACGTTATCAATCAACAAGGAAGTAAAATTCGTAAAGGCTGTTAGTTCATTCACCCCAGAAAATCCACCTGAACAAGCTTGTATGCCTGAGACACCCAAGTGCTCAATTGAGATTCAAACAGAAACTATCTCCGGAAGCAGTCAGAACAAGACTCCAACCAAGGACCAACATAGTATCCAAACATCTCATAAAGGTAAAACTAAAAACTTTATTCCTTTCAATAAGAATTGTTATTATTGTAGAGATAAAGGACATATGTAACGGAATTGTAAAATCCGAAAGATACAAAACACCCTCTCATTTGTATCTAAAGAATTGAACAGTGTCATCTCCAAAAACCTCTCAGATCATCACTGTCCTGTGAGACAAACGAATTTTTACAAAAAATCAAAATCATATCCTAAAAAAACTTTTACAAAAGGAAAAATGATAGAAGAGGTGATACCTTTTTCAAAGGGGATATGAGATCTGATGTTTCAAGATGGAATGATGTTATGGCACACGAAATGAAGAACCTTCATCCAAAATCCACCTACAAGTTGATACCAAAATATGAGAAGGTATCCAAAAGGAAGTTATCTAGAATAGATTCTAAGAAAAACAATCATGTTTTAATCTTAGACAAAGATGATTATGAAAGTCTAGTGCTTAGAATCAAAAAGGATCTAGAGATATCCAGTGATATCAATGTGAAAGCATATTTCGGTGATTTTCTAAACTCTAGAAAAACAAAAGAGGAGTTAACCTTAACTCTATGACTTCTCAGAACTTTCGGTATTAGCTTTGTAAGTTTAGGCTAGGTTTTTGTTTCGGTTCTTGTGTAGAAAAACTTTCCTATTTTGAGTTGTTACCTTGAAAAAGGAAAAACAAGGGACTATAAATAGGTGAGATTATGCTTCTATGATATCACAACCCTGTGATAAAATGCTTTCATCTTACAAAGGTAGTGAGGAAGATTTAACTGAAGAATAGAGAACCAATCTCTTTATGGCCGTTCAGCATCGAGACTGGCTGAAAGAAAGAGTTATTCAAGAAAGAGGAGTTCTTGCTGAACTCAAGGTTCTAGTTGAAGAAATTGAAAAACAGGAAGTGGTTGCTGAAAAGTCTCTTGAGACATGCTTCAAAAGTTTGAACACTGAAAAAACCTCAGTGAACAACAAGAGCACAACTAGAGATTAAGTTATATGTTGTAATACTTAATCTAAGAAAATAGACATCAATTTTTGATTTCTTTCAATGATTGTATTAAATCTATTATGAATAAAATTATTTGATTTATAATTTTTCTTGTGATGGTTTTTGATTTACATAGCCTATGCTTGAATGCTTTATTATTGCTATGGATGTTTATGGGATGTTTTATTTCGGTTTTATTACCTTGATATTCGATCTCATAATGTTGTGAACCCTTATGGTTTGGGTGACTTTTTGATTTAGCAGGATTAAGTTCTAGCCCATATTGGTAGGCTTTATCAAAGAATCATGAGGGGTTCTGGTAGAAACAATATGTGAAAAAGTCACAATATGTTGAATCGGTTTTAGTTTAGCATAAAAGCATATGTGTTTCGGTGGTTTTCAACTTTTGCCCGCAATAGTTAAAAACCGGTTTTCAACCTTTCTCTGGTAAAGGTTGGTTGTTGTTATTCTTTTGTTTTGCATAAGGATGACAACATAATGATATCTCGATATCAATTCTCCCTGGAAGAAGATGCAAACATATTGGAGAAGCGGATGTGAAATTTGAGGTAACAATGTTGTTAGTTAATTGTTTTCCTGTTTAAGAAAAGCCTGATTTTATTTCATATATATTTTTCTTTTGATTAACAAAATTTCGGTACAATTGATGATTTATTCCATTTTGTGTGTATGGATGTGTGTGTGATTCAGTTGGTTTCGGTTAAGAAAAACTATTGTTATCTTGCTTTATTGTGTGGTATCAATTGTTTAGGCTTACAAAATTTCGGTGCAACTGCGGCGCTATAATGTCTATGTTGTTTCAATTGCTTCCGGTTGAGGTGAATAATTATGCAAGTTGATTTATTTTGGTTTGTATGAATTATTTATGGATTAACGAAACAAAGGTCTATGGGTTGGATTGTTTAGTCCAATTCGATTCCGGAAAAGAGAAGCTAAGTTTATCTTAGTTAGACTTATCAAAGTGGAGGTTTCGGTTATTCAAGTCTAATCGAATGCCTTAACAATAAATGCTAGTTAACTAACCTATTACTTGTCTTGTTTAAAATTTAAAGGTCTAAGTTATATGGATAATTAGAACCTGATGAGAAAAATAGAGTTATCTTTATTTTGGTCTTATCGAATGAAACAATTGTATTTGTACAATCGATTTAACAAAGGAACTAAGGTGCTTAGTTGATTTTTGGTTTGCTAAACTAAATTGGGAAAATTGCTTCGGGCAATTATTTCCTTGATAACATATCGAAACAAATTACTTTGTAGTTTCGGTTTTGATATTGGTTATCAAAAATGGTGTGTGGAACCCTCGTGCTTAACTCTATAGGTTTGCAAGTCTATTTTGATATTTGTAAGATTCTTTTCGGTTTGTCCTTTATTTTTTCGTTTCTTTGTCATTTTATGACAAAAAGGGGGAGAAATATATGGAGTAAACAAGTGATATTGGCATTGATTTTATATTGATTGGTATCACTAAGGGAAAGGACATTACTGCTTAAACGTTAATCTAACGAAAGAGTGAAAGCATAGACTAAGGGGGAGTAACATATCATTATAAAGGAATAACAAAGACGTGCGGATCGATAAAATATACCTATCTTACCTTTAGCGGGAGTAATATTCTTTGTTATTATAATGTCAACAACGGCATTTAAGGATTGAATGTATACAGGTTATTGTGTTTTTGAATTCGAGAATCAAGCGTATGTGTAATGAATTCTTGTAATTTGTTTATCCATATGATGTAAGAGTTTTGTCACTAAAAGTGACAAAGGGGGAGATTGTTAGAGCATAGCTTGGTTGAACCCACCAACCGTTGGTATGTCAAGTTTGGTTGTCATATTTTAGTGAATCAAAACTCATTTAAAGAGTCACTTGATTATGTACTAGAGTCAACTTCGTATAGGTTAGCTTGAAAGTATTAGGATATGAGACATTACAAGTATTGCGAAGACCTAAAGAAGTGAAGAAGTAAGAAGCTACAATGACAACATCATCCTTCCACTTGAGGTTAGTGATATTTTACTTGAACTGTTTCATTCCCTAACTTATCTTTCAAGTCGTGCATATTGAAAACAAAACTGCGAAGCATGAACACTCTAGATAAACATAGTATTAAGGAATACAATACGAGGTTTATTGCTTAACCATTAAACTTTGTAGATAAGACATCGACATAATCGTTTAAATGCTATTGTGATTATGTATGGGTATGAGGTGAGGATTTCATCCTAGGAAACAATGTTTTACATGTGTTTTAAGGAAGTACGTTCATAAACTTGTTTATGAATCGAAAAGGAAATCACCAGGAGTTATTGGTATTGTTACTCATTGCATATCTTGTGAACAACCAATATGTGTGATTTAGTATAACCGCTCATGACTTGTTTGTGTTCTTGGTGAAACTATTCACAAAGGCCTGACTTATGTATTGGTATGACTTTTATTAGTGAAACCGATCTTAAGTAATCACCTGAGATGGTATGATCGAGTTTGTGATTTGTGTATCACTAAATCTGGGTAAAGGGGAACCGATCCTAGTAAGAGGTGCAACACATCACAAAGGGGAATCGGTCCTTGTATGAGGTGCAACAAGTTTGTAGCAGAAAGGGGAACCGATCCTATGGACATGTGCAACACGTTTTTAGGCAAAGGGGAACCGATCCTATAGACATGTGCAACACATATAAGTTAGATACCATATATATGTGGGGAACCGATCCTAGTACCTAGTCAACCAAATTTTGGAAAGCTAGTGTGACTATGCACGGTACTTACATGGAGGTAGAACCGAAGCTTGTTTTGGTAGAACCGTTAAACCCATGATTTGTGATTGAGTGTTCTTGATCAATCACATAGTTCTTGAAAGTCAGATGAACCAATTCTAAACTTGTTTGGAAGTGTGGCATATCGGTTTCAAGGTTGTAAGTATGAAAGAGGACTTACAAAGTAAGGATGTCGACACACTTTGGACACATTCAGTAATTTTTATCTTTAATTGTTCAAAGTTATTCCTTAATAGCTAAAGAAAGAAAATCCCAGGATCGAAACATTAATAAGTTAAGAATCTTATAATTAAGGTCTTAATTTTATTTTAGGAAAATGAGAATTAGTAATGTGCATTTACTAGTTAAAGATTTTTCAAAGAGATTTTCGGTCAATATTTTGGACAGAGTATTTACAGGAATTATGGAAACCAAATTTGTGCTTTAATGAATATTTTGAGAATATTTTCGGTTTTGGAAATTCCTTGGTGTCCAAACTTCCTTGTCTATAAATACTTGAAGTTTGCATTTCTAGAAAACTAATCCTTCGTGACAACAAACTTCCTCGGTGGTGTTGTTACTGGTGAAGCCTCCTATTCGGTGGTGTTGTTACTGCTCTATTAGTACCGTTGGTGGGAAACTAGATAATTGCGGTTTATCTTGTGTTTTCGATTGATTTGATTGACTAACGATGGTTGAACTTTGATTGCACCTAGTTTTTTTATACTTGAGAATATTCTCTTCTGATATAAGATTCACTCAAACTAGATCAAAGTTTCGACAGGGATCTTTAGACTGTTGTTAGTGCTAAAGACGATCTTGTGATAATCCATTGTTAACAGACTACTTTCTTTGCGTGATTGATCACAAGAGATTCAAGTTGTTGTGTGCAGGTGTTTATTGAAGATCTAAGAAGATTTGAAGACAAAAAAGATATTTGAGATTTCTGATTTGGGGTTCATAATCTTTGGTGTGCACAATACTTGTTTCGGTATAAGAGGATCCAACTACAAATCTTTGTGATTAAAAGTATTGATTGCAAGATCTTAAAAATTACTTCGGTAGTTGAGAATAAGATAGATCTAAGAACCTGATGAAGGAGTTTATTTGAGATAAACAGAAGAGCCTTTGCTGAACTCACATCACTTGGTTGAAGAGAGTTGATACTAAACAGATTTGTTGTGCCTTTACTGTTTGGAATACGAACCAAAGGAATTGTTCCAAGTACGTGACTTATTCATAGGTTGGAGGCGTGGGAATACAGACGGAACTAGGTGAAATGTAGGTTTAGTTGCTGATAGACACATTTTTGTGTCTAATTTGTCCTCAATGTCCGTATTGTTGGAACTCTATTTTTGTACTAATATTGTGTTTTTATGTATTTTAGGAAATAAACATTTTTGGAAAGATCTGCTCGAAAAATTATGCGGGGCATTCCCGGAGGACATTTGTTATTCGGACTCTCATTTTGGTTAAGGGGCAACCCAATTACTAAGGGGCACCTCAGTTGGGAATTTGCTATTTACACTCCACAGACGATTAGGGGCACTTCATCTCTTTAAATTCAAAAAAAAAATTGGCGTGAAATGAAGTTCTCAACTGTTAGAGTTTCAATCAACAAAATGAAGGTGTTTTAGGGAGATTCAATCGCTCAAACTTGGTAGGAAGATGTGATATGGCATGAGGAACACATTATGGGCAGTGGGTTCGATCAAAAGTGGTTGGAAAACGCGTGATGATCCTTGAGACCAAAACAGAGCACGTGCACTGTAACACGAGCAAAAATGGAGTTGTTGTGTGCATGGAAGAGTCCTACTAGCGTTGGAAGAGTGTTGAGGCGTGGAGAAGACATTTGGGAGCGTGCAGGATCAAAGTTAACGCGTGCATGGGATTAAAATGGAAATTTTTGTTATTATTGGCAGCCGAGAATATTTGGATTAAATGGAGAATATATGCAATCAATGGTCGGATTTTTGGCTCCAATTCACTATAAATACTAGGCGAAGGGTGTCGAGAGTTTTGGGAGCTAGGAAGAGCTAGAGAAGACGAAATCAGAGTTTAAAAAAATTGTGTTTTTGCTGCTGCATGAAGTTGAACACGAAGAACAATAGACTGTAAGAGACTGTCGTTCTTCAACAGTGACAGCGACAGTGGAGTGTGGGTCGTAGTTTCCCAAAGACTACAGCATTTCATATGTATCGTTCTTGTGTGACGCTTCCTGTGGGTCGCACATTAGCTGTTTACACCATTTTCTCTTCTTCTCATCATTTGTAAACCATTTTTGAGCCATAATAAATTATTTTGAGAGCATTTATACTATGATGAGCTAATTTCCTCGTAACCAAGGCAATGGAGGAAGCTATTCACGCATAATAAATGGGTAACTATTTCATTTAATTATATAATTCACCTAATCGCTGCTTTTACAGAGTTTTAAATTGTTTGAATGATTGTCTTAATTATTTGTTATTCAGTTTGATAGGTTATGCTTTGTTTAATCTCTTGATAATCTATGCTTAAGGTTTACAAATAATGTTTGAGAATCTGTATGATTGATAGTGAATTAAAGATAAAAGAGGACTTAAGAATTGAATAGAGTTTTGAAATATTTATCATTCAATTTTGCATAATAGTGGAATCTAGTGTCTTGGTTACCTCTCGCACCTATTGTTAATAATTTTGTATATAATTTTATTAAATCTAAAATTCCATTTCCTTCACAAGTCTGAAACGAATCCTATTTATTACAACCCCACAAAAAAAATCATTAATCATTTTGGCGCCGCCGACGCGGATTTGTGCTTAGGTAGAATTTTTAGGTTTTTATTATTTTTTATTATTCCATTTGTTCTTTTTACGTCTCTTTGGTTGTGTCTTTGTATTACACGTTTGAAGTTGGATACTAAAGACCTTGGAATCAAAGCTTAAAGCTAAAAGAGAAGGAAAAAAGACAAAACAAAAAAATAAAGAAAAAAGAGAGAAAAAAAGAGAGAATTATTTATTTATTTATTTTTATTATTATTTTTTAGACACTTTCCATTTTATTTTATTTTTTTTGTAATTATTATTATTATTTTTTGTATTTCTTTTCATTGGATTGGACTTTGGACAATTTATTTTAATTTTAAACCCTACGGAAGGGTTATATAAAAAAAAATAATTATATATAAACTGTGTGCAGGGAAGGACGACGATTACTATATCGTCTCGGCCCCTCGGGTTCGTACATGACATAGGAGTCGTGGCCCGAGTCGACTTCAACGGTTCATCCCCCGTCTGGTACGGGAGGTGAGTCCATCGAAACACCCGCGAATCTCCTGTCAGCGGGTTTACTGTATTCCTTAAGGTGATTCATTGATTGAGGACGAATTTGGACTGTTTTTAAATTCCTAGTAAAGGGCAAGGCCTGGCCAATACAAGATAAGGGTTCGGGTTTCATCACCGCTCCCTTCTTGCCCTTCTTAGGAAAACGAAACCTAACGCGAACCCAAGCTTAAAACTTGACTAGAACGAGACTGATAGGGTATCGCGCTTATCAGGAAAATTTTTCGAAGGATATTGGTTAATTTCTTAAGCACACCTCGAAGTTCATGATGGTTTATGTGAGTTGAATGCGTGACTGCGCCGCCTTGTGATAGCGGTGAGGCCTTGGGTATCAAAGCTCCACTGAGCTTCCCTCGCCTCAATTCAACTTACTTTGACTCGGATTGATTCCAGAGGGGTTTGCTTAAATTGTAACGAATTCCCCTTCGAGAGATAGAAGCAAGTCTAGAAACAATCTAAGTGAAGCCATCATGCTTTTTGTTTGCTAGAAATCTTTAGGTTTGTTTTGGTGGAGTCGAGTCGGCCTTGTTTGTGGTCGTGTAGAATTCCCTTGCAATTAAGAATGTCGAACTGGTATGATAGAAGCCAATACAATGAGTATCGACCTGAATTTGAATATGGACATCATCAGTTTTATGACCATGGTGGGAATAGTAGTTGGGAACGCCAACCTTTTCAAGGTTATGGTTCATACCATGGTGAGCCCAATTGCTATCCACACGCGAATTGGTCTTACGAGCAAGAAAATCAGGAACACTGTAGTACTGGTTACTCGTTTTTGGAAACTAGTCCTGATTATGATATTTCTGAACTTGTTCCATCTCTAGAAGAGACCCAACAATGGATTGAAAGGACGTATAAACGTTTAGTTGCAATGAATAGTTCAAAAGAAGAGTGTACACGATATTCTGAGATGATAAACGAGAGTGGTGAACGTATAAGTGTTATGCTCAGTGAAATTCAGGCACGTATAGAGGCAGAAAATGAACAGTTGGCTAATGTTGCTCGAAATAATCTAAATTTCCAAAATAGGGTTTCTAATTCTACCCTTGATATCAATAGTGAATATTTGCCTAATTTAGAGGACGAGGCTAGAATAAAAGACACTACTTATTTAGATAAGGTTCAATCATCTTTGTACTATTATGATGATGAGGATAGTAGTAATGAAGAATCTGAAATATGTAGGCATAATGATCTGGAATCTATTAATCCAATTGAGCTTTATAATGATTATATTATTTCTAATTCAAATCCAAGTAATTTTTATGATTATTCACCTATTCAAAAGGACGAGTATTTGATTAGGGATACCACCGTTTTAGACGATGTAGTTCATGATCCTTTAGCCTGCAGTATGTTGGATAATCCATTATTTGATGTGCCTATCAGTGAATCGGAGGAGGTAATATGATTAAAACCTTAGTTGATGAGCCTTAATATGAAACTTTCTCTGATAATCCTTTATATGATTGTGATGATGGTTTAGAGGAAAGAGTTTACCCTGAGAATATTGTTTTAGAATCTAGCGATTTAGAAACACTAGTCTTAGAAGATGATAAACTCGTAGAAATGAGTGAGGATGAACCCAACTTAGAAGAATCTATTGACCATTTCCAGGAATCTGATGACCTAGAAATTAGGGAAGTTGTGACTAGTCTTTCTAGAGACACAGAAAACTCTAAGTTTGGGGGTGATTATCATTCTCCGTGTGCTTTAACTCTTAGAAAGTACCCTCCTGTAGGACTTGACATTTGTGCCTCAACCATCTTACAAGATTATCTTCATACACGTTTTCCCGAACCTAATGATGTCCATAAAGAAGCTCAGTTGTTAGAAACCCATCCTCTGGTTGATGTGGTTAACCCAGGCTATGATACCAAGATTGACTTTGTTTTCCCACAAAAAACTTTTCTTCCAATTGTGGGAACTTTTGATTTTAAGATGTTTCGGTTATTAATTTTTGAGACTAAACCTAATCACTTTAGGATATTAGGGTCGACATATTTTCTTAAGGAAGAACACCTCTTTCATTGTGGTCAGCTGTGTGAGTCAAATCTAATTGACTTAGAGGATCCCCAATTATTCAGGTTGTTGTTATGTGCTTCTAAGTTCTTAGTTGAGTTTTTCCAGACTCTAATACCTGAACCGGATCTTAGCTTTGAGGAAATCCAACCGATGAAAACCTTTTATTTAGACCCTTTTATAGAGCCTGAACCTGAACCACAACTAGATGTAGTTTTCTTAAGCAAGGGTATGTTAGGGTATCTTCTTGGTCTGTTGCAGTTTCCTCTTCTTGTGGGTAACACTTTTTGATCCAGATGACCCACAGTTATTCCGGCTGCTACTATATGATTCTACGTGGTGACTAATCCTTGCTTAGTCTGGCTGAAGACTTTAAACTTAGCACTTCTTGGGAGGTAACCCAATATTCATGCGACACGGTAATATCTTTCCTTATCTCTTTTGCTTCATTGGTAACAGTTTCTCCTTGTTCATGTTTTTAATTTTATCTTTAGAACATTGAGGACAATGTTAGGTTTAAGTTTGGGGGTATGGGAGAAACTTTTTAGTTCCATAATAAATAAACTCCAGAGCCTAGAAATTTATGCTAATTTAGGATGGCACTAACCAATCTAAGTGGATGGAAGCATTTTGGTTTTAGGAGTTGAGGGACCAATCTGACTAGATGGAAACATCTAAAGAGTCTATTCATAAAAGCACAGAGCTCAGGTGTTAGAAATAACATGATAGTTTCGCCATATCTCGTTGAGTCCTTTTCATTTATATTTTTATTTTTATTTTTAAACTATGTTTGTCTAGGTGATTAGGTGGGGCTCACGATTCAAGTTGTTACCACTGCTAGGGTAAAATAGAGTGACTGAGTATTGGAAAAAAAAAAAAGTTTTAGACCAGACCATTTGACCAAACGGAATAAAATTCAATAAATTCGACCACTGGAACCCTTGTATATGCTAGTTGTGTTGACCTAGAGTTAGGATTATCGAACGCTGGTTCCCTTGTATATGCCAGTGATTTGATATTAGTCATACTATCTCAGTCATTTAGGATAGGTTTATTTTGGCAGTGGCCTTCAGACAGATATGAGAAACATCGTTCACCTAGTTAACATCAAAACCATCTATATTTTTTCTATATCCATCTCTTAATCTATCCATATGATTAGTCTGACTCCGAGTATGATGTCCATCGTGAAACTATCTTAGTAAAGCTCTGTCACTTTTATGAATTTTAGTATGCTTGAGTGAAACCTCGTATACAACAATTGGAATTTCGCATCAGGGTACTTCCTCCTGTGGTTAGGGGTGTCAACGGGTCCGGGTCCTCCCGGGTATCACTAGACCCGGACCCCACTTATAATGGTCGGGTCCGGTTCCTAACGGTTCCGGGTCCGGTTCCTAAACTTGTGGACCCAGAACCGGACCCGTTTAAATACCCGGGTACCCATCGGTTCCGGGTACCCATTGGGTCTTAGTAAAACTATTTAAAAAACCTCAAAAACTTAATATATTTCTCTTTTTGGCTTGGATTTAAGTAATTTTTATAAAAATTTATTATTATTTCTTATTAATGTACTAAATAAAGGTTAAATGTAAGAGAAAAAATTTAAATGAGTAAAATATCAAAGCTAAAACTAGCAAAAATACTTGTAATTTTGCTAAAAACATGAATAAAAGAATGAATAAACGGGTACCCAACGGGTATTACCCGTTTGGACCCGTTTAAATTCGGGTCCAATCGGGTAATTACCCGTCGGGTCCTAAGTAGCTAATGGGTCCAACTTTAAGACCCGAAACCGGACCCAAATATACCGGGTCCGGTTTCGGGTCCGGGTAATGGGTACCCATTGACAGCCCTACCTGTATTCAGTGATTGTAATCCAACCAAGGAGATTCTTTAGTGCCTTCCAAGGTTCGTTGTAGATAGCTAGGGTCTGGAGTAAAGGTTTTGTGGGTACACCTATGGTAAATCCTCCGGAGACAACCCTCCGCCACTAGGGCCACCTAGTGGTTTAACGGCTTGCTGCACGTGCAAAGTGTAGTCATTTTACTTTCTAGATTAGATTTGCTCGAGGACTAGCAAATAATAAGTTTGGGGGTATTTGATAGACACATTTTTGTGTCTAATTTGTTCTCAATGTCCGTATTGTTGGAACTCTATTTTTGTACTAATATTGTGTTTTTATGTATTTTTAGGAAATAAACATTTTTGGAAAGATCTGCTTGAAAAATTATGCGGGGCATTCCCGGAGGACATTTGTTATTCGGACTCTCATTTTGGTTAAGGGGCAACCCAATTACTAAGGGGCACCTCAGTTGGGCATTTGCTATTTACACTCCACAGACGATTAGGGGCACTTCATCTCTTTAAATTCAAAAAAAAAAAAAATTGGCGGGAAATGAAGTTCTCAACTGTTAGAGTTTCAATCAACAATATGAAGGTGTTTTAGGGAGATTCAATCGCTCAAACTTGGTAGGAAGATGTGATATGGAATAAGGAACACATTATGGGAAGTGGGTTCGATCAGAAGTGGATGGAAAACGCGTGATGATCCTTGAGCCCAAAACAGAGCACGTGCACTGTAACACGAGCAAAAATGGAGTTGTTGTGTGCATGGAAGAGTCCTACTAGCGTTGGAAGAGTGTTGAGGCGTGGAGAATACATTTGGGAGCGTGCAGGATCAAAGTTAACGCGTGCATGGGATTAAAAATGGAAACTTTTGTTATTATTGGCAGCCGAGAATATTTGGATTAAATGGAGAATATATGCAATCAATGGTCGTATTTTTGGCTCTAATTCACTATAAATACAAGGCAAAACAGTTTGGGAAGGGTGTCGAGAGTTTTGGGAGCTAGGGAGAGCTAGAGAAGACGAAATCAGAGTTTAACAAAACTCTGTTTCTGCTGCTTCATGAAGATGAACACGAAGAACAATAGACTGTAAGAGACTGTCGTTCTTCAACAGTGACAGCGACAGTGGAGTGTGTGTCGTAGTTTCTCAAAGACTACAGCATTTCATATGTATCGTTCTTGTGTGACGCTTCCTGTGGGTCGCACATTAGCTGTTTACACCATTTTCTCTTCTTCTCATCATTTGTAAACCATTTTTGAGCCATAAGAAATTATTTTGAGTGCATTTATACTATGATGAGCTAATTCCCTCGTAACCAAGGCAATGGAGGAAGCTATTCACGCAACATAAATGGGTAACTATTTCATTTAATTATATAATTCACCTAATCGCTGCTTTTACAGTGTTTTAAATTGTTTGAATGATTGTCTTAATTATTTGTTATTCAGTTTGATAGGTTATGCTTTGTTTAATCTCTTGATAATCTATGCTTAAGGTTTACAAATAATGTTTGAGAATATGTATGATTGATAGTGAATTAAAGATAAAAGAGGACTTAAGAATTGAATAGAGTTTTGAAATATTTATCATTCAATTTTGCATAATAGTGGAATCTAGTGTCTTGGTTACCTCTCGCACCTATTGTTAATAATTTTGTATATAATTTTATTAAATCTAAAATTCCATTTCCTTCACAAGTCTGAAACGAATCCTATTTATTACAACCCCACAAAAAAAATCATTAATCAGTTGCTTGGTCTCAACTATATGAAGTTGGTGTAATTTTGTGTAGCGGCTTAATCCTGAGAGTATTCAATTCTGAACAAGGTCCTGGGGTTTTTCTGCATTTGCGGTTTCCTCGTTAACAAAATCTTGCTGTGTCATTTACTTTATATTTCCGCATTATAATTGTTTTATTATAATTAACGTAAATTATACAAACGTTAATTCCTATTTACTTGATAAGCAATCCTATTGTGTTTGGTTAAGTACGAACCTTTTTATCAAGTAAACATACTTCGTTATTGTATTGTCTCGATTTTGTATCCATATACGATCACATGAAGTGTGAACCGATTAGTTGCATTGTATCGACTCAATCCATAGACAACCACTTTCGGAGAAAGGACTTATAGGTAGGAAAAGTTTTAGATTGAGGTATATTTGGGTACTCTGGCCTTTTCCTAATCATTGTCGAAACATTCCAAGCCTACATCAAATATATCATAAACCATGTAAGATGTTACTCGGCAATTTTCTCATGATATAAGATGAACTTGGTGGAAGCGAAAGCTTACTGTTAGAGCATTGCTCGGTCGAACTCGCATGCATGGCTATCTCAAGCATGTTTGTCAATGTTAGTGATCAAAACTATAAGTCTTGATTTATAGTCTACTATAGCTAAGTCTCGGACTAGGATAGAAAGTGTAGTTGATCTCAAGAATTCCATGGAAATCATCATACAAGACGAAGGACTACTCAAGGAACTGGTGGAACTTCATCGACTAAAAGGTATGTGGAGACTTGAACTTATCTATCACTCAAAAGTCTATTTACTCTATCTCCTATCTTGAGACAAAAGTTATTTTGCTATATAGACTTTGATTATACACATTTGATATTTCGAGCCGAGTTTATCTCGCCTATCTATTTCTCGAAATATGTGTTGGTAAGCTTTCGCTTTGGCCAAGTTCATCTTTACCTAGTGACGAAAGTCATGATATGTTTCAATCACTTTGAAAATTGCTTTGACGAAAAATGGTTTGTGAATAACAACTATATAACGTCCTCTAAGAATGTTTCAGTGATTGAAATGAGAGTTTAGATTATATAACCAATGTTGGATATAAGCATTGTGTCGCAACACATATATGTATAAGTCCTTTTTCCTTGAACCAAAGTTTGCGAACTTTGTTGATCAAGAGAACCAGAACAAGAGCCGTGAACTCAGTCCGCGAACTGGCGGAAGTTCTCGACCCGAGAATATCTGCTGGAGTTTGAGAACTCCTTCCGGGAACTTAAGTTCGCGAACTAAGTCTGCGAACTTAAGTTGGTTATATCTAAAGACGATTGTTTGTGAACTTATTTATATTAACTAAGGAATGCTAAATCCAAACCGTGGCTATAAAGTTCATGAACCGATTCGAGTGAATCAAATCATTTTTGCTTTGATTGTGTCTTGTATAGTTACATAAGATTTCCTTGCAATTGAACAACTCTCTAACTAGTTCATTTGAGTCATTTGAACTAGTTATGGTGAAGAAGAATATGGTTGATATGAAAGTGCTCATATGGCTAAACATTTGGTTAACTATTGTTGAACCAACAAATGTACATGTTTGGGTACGGTTACACAAACCTAAAATCATGCATTTCATTTGTGTGTAACAAGCTAAGTTTTCGATCCAACGGTTAAAAGATATTAGCTTGAATATAATCAGGTTTTCATATAACGGTGAATATTGAATGCTTTGTTACCAAGCTAACATTGATTGCAAACCCTGATTTGAAAGACTATATAAGGGAGAACTCTAGCAACTGGGAAACTTAATCCCCACACCTTCTGTGTGATACTAGTTGGATTATCTAGAGTCGATTCTCATTTAACCTTAGGTTTCTTCTTGTAAACCAGGTTAACGACTTAAAGACTTCATTGGGATTGTGAAGCCAGACCGATACTACTTTCTCGTAGTTATGTGATCTGATCTTGCATCTTCTATCGTTTTGAGTACAATCGTAACGATTGGCTTGAGATTTATATCTCCGATAGGCAAGATAGAAAAGTAATCACAAATATCTTCGTCTCATCGTTCGTGATTCCACAATATCTTCTTTCGCCGCGTCGATTAAGATTATTGTTAGGTGATGGATAATACTAGGTTGTTCTTCGGGAATATAAGTCTGGTTTATCAATTGGTTCATGTTCACCTTGATTTATCAAAAGACAGAACAAAAACTTGTAGGTATTTCTGTGGGAGACAAATTTATCTATTCCTGTATACTTTTCTGTGTGATATAGATTTGTTTATTAAAGTCTTCGACTTTGGGTCGTAGCAACTCTTAATTGTGGGTGAGATCAGCTAAGGGAAGCAAGTGCGCAGTATCCCGCTGGGATCAGAGAAGTAGTAGCATAATTGTACCTTGGATCAGTGTGAGATTGATTGGGATTCAACTACAGTCCAGACCGAAGTTAGTTTGTAGTAGGCTAGTGTATGTAGCGACTTAATACAGTGTGTGTTCAATCTGGACTAGGTCCCGGGGTTTTTCTGCATTTGCGGTTTCTTCGTTAACAAAATTCTGGTGTCTGTGTTATTTCTATTCCGCATTATATTTTGTTATATAATTGAAATATCACAGGTTGTGCATTTTAATCAATCAATTGGAAATCCGACCTTGGTTGTTGATTGAAATTGACTGATATTTGAACATTGGTGTTTGGTACCGTTCAAGTGATTTCTCGTGTATTCAATTAGACTCGCAGATTTCTATTTGCTTGAGAAAGAATTGAATCAAGAAAGAGAGATATAACTCTTTGATATACTTTATTAAGATTGAGTCTAGTTGATTCTCTTGAAAGTATATTAGAGTTTGTCCATAGAGATTGCTAAGCAAAATATTGGGTGTGGTTGTTGTGCCCCCACTTTTTCAATTGGTATCAGAGCAGGAAAACACGTTCAAGACCTTATAAATCTGTGTTTGTAGCGATCTGACTCTATGGACAGAGGTAGGGCTGTCAATGGGTACCCGTTACCCGGAACCGGAACCGGACCCGAGCGAATAGGGTCCGGTTCTGGGTCCCAAAATTGGACCCATTAACAAGTTAGGACCCGACGGGTAATTACCCGATTGGACCCGAATCTAAACGGGTCCGAACGGGTAATACCCGATGGGTACCCGCGGGTAACGGGTACCCGGTTATTCATTCTTTTATCCCTCTTTTTAGCAAAATTACAATTATTTTGCTAGTTTGTTTTTGAATTTTTTTTTCTCATTTTCCATTTCTTCTTACATTTAATCTTTATTTAGTACATTAATAAAGAAATAATACCAAATTTTTATAGAAATAAGTTTGATTCAAGCAAAAAAAGGGAAAGACATCAAAATTTTGAACTTTTATGTGTGTTTTCTTAATACCCAACGGGTACCCGGAACCGATGGGTACCCGGGGTTTTAAACGGGTCCGGTTCTGGGTCCACTAATTTAGGAACCGGACCCGGAACCGCTAGTAACCGGACCCGACTTTTATAAATAGGGTCCGGGTCCGGATCCATTGATACCCGGGAGGACCCGGACCCGTTGACAGCCCTAGACAGAGGTGCTATCTCTATCAACGTACCACCAGTCTTCGATGGCTCTAATTACTTATGGTGGAAAATTGCTATGCGAGCTTTTCTTCAAGCACGTGATTTTCGATAATGGTTATGTGTTGTTAATGGCTATAATGCTCCCGTTGTGGCAGTTGGAAATGTAAACGTTCCCAAGGATATTGGTGAATACAGCCCTGCCGAGATACTTGCTGCAAAGCAGAATTCCGACGGTTTGAATGCCATCATACATGCTATTACCCCGAATCTTCAGCACCATGTGTCAAATTGCACTAAGTCTAATGAAGCGTAGGATATATTAGAAACCGTATTCGAATGTAATACCAGTGAAAAGGAAGACAGGCTTCAAAACCTTAATTCCTATTGGGAAAACCTTCGTATGGCAGATGAAGAAACATTTGATGAGTTTAATCATAAAGTGTCTGAAATTGTTAATGCATCTTTTGCATTGGGTAAGACTATTCCTGAAAAGGACATTGTGATGAAAATTCTCAGATCGCTACCATTTAGATAGGACTCTAAGAAGCATGTCATCGTTGAGGGAGATAACCTTGATACACTTTCCAGAAACACTCTGATAGGAAAGTTAAAAATTCTTGATCTTGACACAGGAAAAACGTTCGCGTTCAATGTTGTGACCAAAACAAGTGCATCCTCTCACTTGTCTTGGGCTGATGAATGTTGCTCCAATCATGTTGATTTTGATAAATCACTGATAATCATAAAGGTCAAGGATTTGATAAAGAGAAGGAATAGATGTGATGAATATCCATCTTCAGTTAATGCTTCAGATGATTCAATGGAAGACAAGTCTACTTTGGATGTCTCAGATGAGTCTACTACAGATTCTCTCTCCACTTCAATTTCTGATTCAGAACTTGAGTATGACACAGAGTTTCTTGATCTCTTGAATAAAGAGATTCTTCAAGAGAACCTTCACTTAAAGGCCTCCTTGAAGAAAATTGAATCATCACTCCATGCAAAAGATATTGAGATAGAGCGTCTTAATGACAAGTTCGTCAGAACCATGTCTCTAAAGGAAGAAGAGATTAACACTCTCAAGTATGACCTGCAAAGGTTATCTGGAAGCTCAGACAAAATTTCAGCAATGTTATTTGGTCGGAGATCCGTTGGAAACACTAATGGTTTGGGGTTCAAAAGCAAAACTCAAACTTCAAAGTTGTCCACTCTGACTAATCAAGAAACAACGACTGTTTATCGTTGTGTTAAATAGGAAGAGTCATACAAAGACGAAAAATCCTCATTAACTTGTTCCTTTTGTGGACATTCGAAGCATGATCAGAATACTTGTTGGAGATTCAAAACGAGCAATTTAAGAATCACCAAACTTCAAAAGAACATGCAGAAAATGAATCTGGATCAGGATAACCAAGCTCATTTTAAAAAATCCAGATCTAGAAGAGGTAAGAAATCTGTTTACACAACAACCAGTGATAAGCCACGAAAAAATAAGAGGTGTGAGCATATGTCTCACTCTGTCACCAACTAACGCTGGTGACGTCCGCATCCTCATTTTTAGCTTGGGAAAAATGAGGTTTGAACTAAAAATGGCTCAAGATGTTGTTTTTTGTAAATCCTTTTCTTATATTTGTTAAGAAAATATTCTCCTAAATGGATGGAAGGTGGATAACTAATCCTGAAAGACTTATTAAATGTTTAATAAGTCTTTCAGGGTTTAGAATTCATAAATCCAGTTTTTTATTGTGTCCTCTCTTTCTCAATTCTGTTCAAAGATACAATCTCATGGCTCCTGTGACTAGAGGAATCTCAAAAAGAGATGCAGTTGAAGCAGTTAATGTGTATCTTTGTGAAGGAATCTCTTCCTCAAGAGTAAAGAAAACGAAGTCATCAATCATTGAAGAAGGTTCTTCCTCTAACTGTCTCTTGTTTGTTTGTTATATTAATGATTTTAGAGGCATGGTGAAAGATTTCATCAACAAGAGAAATGATTTAAAATCTCAAATCGTTTCCTCTTTGGAAGAGATAACTCACTATGAAAAAATGTTGTCTCTAACCAAGAACACCTTGGGTGAACTAAAAAGAGAACTTAGTGAGTTAACTGAGATTTCTGAAGATCTAGAGGAATTGAATGATCCTATAATCAATAGTATTTTCAATAATGAGAAGGAATTCTCTGTAGATGCTCTGAGAAAGCTCTATAATGCTAGTAAATCTTCTATTTTTCTTGTTTTGATTAGAATAATAACTAGAGTTTGGAATAGCCATTATTGTGATTACACATATCTATGTCCAACGTTTTCATCTTCATGTTTTTAGATTTATTGGTTTAAATTCTAAAATTGTTTGGAAGATGATTTTTGCAGTATTAATATTTATGGTTTTATATATTGCAATTTTTTATGGGATATGAATGTTTGCGTCCGTGAACTGTATTTGTCCCATACCTTGTCAAAAGTTAAGTCCTTTATATGTCGATATGCATGCGTTGATAAAAGAAGGAATGGACTTTTGAAAAATACAAAATTTAAGCCTATTATGTCAATTATTGATGGAAGATAGGTTAAAATCTTTTTACAAGGATTATGTCTATTGTATGTCATTGTGCAAATGGTGATGGAAAATAGAATGGATCCTTGATTATTCCACAGTATTTGGTCGACCTCCGGTCTACAATTTTTGTGCATATATTGTGTTGTTCCATAGAGTGTCTTATGTTGAGCACAATCGACTGAGTTATTCTTAGTTGTTGCTCCGTGAAGTATTTTATGTCGAGCATGTTCAACTAAATTAATCATTCTCGTTTGGTTATTTAGTTGTTGCTCCGTAAGTTTTCTTATGTCGAGCATGACCAATTAAATTGATTACTTTTTGTGGTTAATTTGGTTGTGTATTGCAATTAGATTAATTATGGTTTCTCTTGTGATTAATCTAATTGAGTATTTTTGAGTCTCCATAAGTTCACTTATGTTGAGCATTTCCGATTAAATTAATCATGGGTTCTCTTGTGGTTAATTTAATTGAGTATTTTGGATTCAAATTAATACTTGTATGTGATTTATTATGTCCAAAGAAATCCTTCTTTTCTTTTGAAATCAAGGTCGCTCTTGTTGTTCTTTCGGGAATGACATATTATGGGGGAGAGTTCTTAATTGAACTTGTGCTTAATTGCCAAATCTTTGTGGGGAGTGCGGCTGTGGAATATTATAGGGATTATCTTCTATCTTTATAAACTCCTTGATGAATGCATTTAACTTCGGCTTTATGATTGCATCTAAACAAGTTGATATATGCTTTCTTTTGTTCATGAAATGTCTCTTTTGGAAATTTCATTAGGATCCCGTTTTCGTACCTTTGCCAATTTTATTGACAAAAAGGGGGAGAATTAATATGTAGTTCACACTACAAATACATATGGTTTTCGGATCATTATGTAAGGGGGAGTTGTTTCCATGTGAGATGGAGTATTGACTAAGGGGGAGTGATACATATCACCATAGTATTGTTGTCGAAGTTGTGATACAAGTGAACTTTGATACTATATAATGATACTATGACACTGTATAACAATGATTGAGAACTCTTGTTTTCTCGTTGTTATAGCTACGGATTTTCAACAACGATGATGCTGAACTTACAACATTTGGGATCATTGGAGTACTTGGAAGTGACGAAGATTTCGAGTAATGTTGAAGATTGGGCATGTGGAATAGGAGCTACAAAAGTTAATTCATTTATTTTTTGTATTCCATATGTATTGATAGTTTTTTCACTAAAATTGACAAAGGGGGAGATTTTTAGAACATTGCTCGGTCGATCTCGCATGTGTTGCTATCTCAAGCATGTTTGTCAATGTTAGTGATCAAAACTATAAGTCTTGATTTCTAGTCTACTATAGCTAAGTCTCGGTCTAGGATAGAAAGTGTAGTTGAGCTCAAGAACTCCATGGAAATCATCATACAAGACGAAGGACTACTCAAGGAACTGGTGGAACTTCATCGACTAAAAGGTATGTGGAGACTTGAACTTATCTATCACACAAAAGAATATCTACTCTATCTCCTATCTTGAGACAAAAGTCGTTTTTCTATATAGACTTTGATTATACACATTTGCTATTTCGAGCCGAGTTTATCTCGCCTATTTATTTCTCGAAATATGTGTTGGTAAGCTTTCGCTTTGGCCAAGTTCATATTTACCTAGTGACAAAAGTCATGATATGTTTCAATCACTTTGAAAATTGCTTTGACGAAAAATGGTTTGTGAATAACAACTATATAACGTCCTCTAAGAATGTTTCAGTGATTGAAATGAGAGTTTAGATTATATAACCAATGTTGGATATAAGCATTTGGTGGCAAAACATATATGTATAAGTCCTTTTTCATTGAACCAAAGTTTGCGAACTTGATCAAGAGAACCAGAACAAAAGCCATGAATTCAGTCCGCGAACTGTTGAAGTTTGAGAACTCCTTCCGGGAACTTAAGTCCACGAACTAAGTCTGCGAACTTAAGCTGGTTATATCTAAAGACGATTGTTTGTGAACTTATTTATATTAACTAAGGATTGCTAAATGCAAATCGTGGCTATAAAGTTCATGAACCGATTCGAGTGAGTCATATCGTTTTTGCTTCGATTGTGTCTTGTACAGTTACATAAGATTTCCTTGCAATTGAACAACTCTCTAACTAGTTCATTTGAGTCATTTGAACTAGTTATGGTGAAGAAGAATATGGTTGATATGAAAGTGCTCATATGGCTAACCATGTGGTTAACTATTGTTGAACCAACAAATGCTCATTTTTGGGTATGGTTACATAAACCCAAAATAGTACATTTCATTTGGGTGTAACAAGCTAAGTTTTCGATCCAACGGCTGAAAGATATTAACTTGAATCTAATCATGTTTTCATCTAACGGTGAATATTGAATGCTTTGTTACCAAGCTGACATTGATTGCAAACCCTGATTTGAAATATTATATAAGAGAGAACTCTAGCAACTGGGAAACCTAATCTCCACACCTCCTGTGTGATACTAGTTGTATTATCTAGAGTCGATTCTCCTTTAACCTTTGGTATCTTCTTAAAAACCATGTTAACGACTTAAAGACTTCATTGGGATTGTGAATCCAGACCGATACTACTTTCTCGTAGTTGTGTGATCTGATCTTGCATCTTCTATCGTTTTGAGTACAATCGTAACGATTGGCTTGAGATTTATATCTCTGATAGTCAAGATAGAAAAGTAACCACAAACATCTTCGTCTCATCGTTTGTGATTCAATAATATCTTCTTTCGCCGAGTCGATTAAGATTATTGTGAGGTGATGGATAATACTAAGCTTTTCTTCGGGAATATAAGTCCGGTTTATCAATTGGTTTCTGTTCACCTTGATTTATCAAAAGACAGAACAAAAACTTGTAGGTATTTCCGTGGGAGACAGATTTATCTATTCCTGTAGACTTTTCTGTGTGATACAAATTTGTTTATTAAAGTCTTCGACTTTGGGTCGTAATAACTCTTAGTTGTGGGTGAAATTAGCTAAGGGAATCAAGTGCGTGGTATCCTGTTGGGATCAGAGAAGTAGGAGCATAAATGTACCTTGGATCATTGTGAGATTGATTGGGGTTCAAGTACAGTCCAGACCGAAGTTAGTTTGTAGTAGGCTAATGTTTGTAGCGGCTTAATACAATGTGTGTTCAATCTGGACTAGGTCCCAGGGTTTTTCTGCATTTGCGGTTTCCTTGTTAACAAAATTCTGGTGTCTGTTTTATTTCTATTCCGCATTATATTTTTTTATATAATTGAAATATCAATTGGAAATCCGACCTTGGTTGTTGATTGAAATTGATTGATACCTGAACATTGGTCTTTGGTACCGTTCAAGTGATTTCTCTTGTGTTCAATTAGACTCGCAGATTTCTATTTGCTTGAGAAAGAATTGAATCAAGAAAGAGAGATATAACTCTTTTATATACTTTATTAAGATTGAGTCTAGTTGATTCTCTTGAAAGTATATTGGAGTTTGTCCATACAGATTTCTAAGTGAAATATTGGGTGTGGTTGTTGTACCCCCACTATTTCACTTACCAACACATATTTCGAGAAATATGTAAGCGAGATATACTCAGCTCGAAATCTCAAATGTGTATAAAGAAAACTATATCGTAACACGACTTATGTCTCAATATAGGAGATAATAGAAATAGACTTTCCGAGTGATAGATAAGTTCAAGTCTCCACATACCTTTTATCGAAGAAGTTCCACAAGCTCCCCTTAGTAGTTCTTCGTCTTCAAAGAGATGAACGTCGAGAGATTTAAGCTCAACTACACTATTTATGTCCTATTCCGAGACATCTATAAATAGGCTAGAAATCAAGACTTATAGTATTGATCACTAACATTGAAAAATATGCTTGAGATAGAAACGCGTGCGAGTTCGACGGAGCAGTGCTCTAACAATCTCCCCCTTTGTCAATTTTAGTGACAAAACTATCAATACATATGGATTACAAAAAAGAGAAAAAAATGTAGCTTCTTATCCACATGCTTGATCTCCTTGGCATCTTCAACGCGACTCAAAATCTTCGTCACTTCCAAGTACTCCATGATCCTAAAGGTTGTAAGTTCAGCATCACAGTTTTTGAAGATCCGTAGCTATAACAATGAGAAAACAAAATTCTCTCAATCATTGTTATACAGTGTCATAGTATTATTACACAGCATCAAGGTTCAATTGTATCACAACTTTGACAATAACACTATGGTGATATGCATCACTCCTCCTTAATCAATACATATCTCAACATGAAAACCACCCCACCCCCTTACATAATGATACATAAACCATATGTATTTGTAGTGTGAACTACACATTAATTCTCCCCATTTTTGTCAAAAAAATTGGCAAAGGTTCGAAAATTAGTGGGATCCTAATGAAATTTCCACGGAGATACATCATGACCAAAAGTTGTATTAACATACCAACAAATTTAGATGCAATCATAAAACCGAATCTATATGCATACATCAAGGAGTTAATAGAGATGTAAGATAACCCCTAAAAATTCCACAGCCGCACTCCCCACAAATATTTGGAAATTAAGCACAAGTTCAAAAGAACTCTCCCCCATAAAATGTCATCCCCGAAGGAACAACAAAGGCGACCTTACTTTCACAAGAAAAGAAGGATTTCTTTGGAAAACCAAATCACATGAAAACATGAATTTGTATTCACAAAATTCAATTGAAATAACCACAAGAGAACCCATAGTTAGTTCAATCGAAAATAAAAACCAAATTAATCACAAGAAAACCCATGATTAATTCAATTGGAATACACAACCAAATTAACCACAAAAAGCGATCAATTTAATTGGTCATGCTCGACATAAGCGAAACTTACAGAGCAACAACTAAAATAATCAAAAGAGAATGATTAATTTAGTTGATCATGTTCGACATAGGGAACCTTGCGGATCAACAACTAAGTTAATCATATGAGAATGATCAACACAGTCGATTGTGCTCAACATAAGAAACCTTATGGAACAACACAGTATATGCACAAAGATTGTGGATCGGAGATCGACCAATACTGCGGAACAGACAAGGATTCATTCTATTTTCCATCACTATTTGCACAATGACATATAATATACTTAATCCTTGTAAACAAAAGATTTATCCTTTCTTCCATCAAAATATGACATAAAAGGCTTTAACTTTTGTAAAATCAAAAGTTCATTCTATCTTCCATCAATACATTCATATTGACATAATAGAGATAACTTTTGAACAAGTATGTGACAGTCACAGGTTCACGGACGTAAACAACATATCCCATAACAATTTGCAATTTATAAAATCATAAAGATTAAAATTGCAAAAATTCATCTTCCGAATAACTTAGAATTTAAATAAATAAATCTAAAAACATTGAAGATGAAAATCGTTGGACATAGCTATGTGTACTCACAATAATGGTTATTCCAAACCCTAGTTATTCTTCTAAAAACACAAAAAGAAGATTTACTAGACAAAATCAAACCAAAACAAACTCTAAGAGTAATCACAAGTGATAATTAGAGTTCTGGTACGGAAGCTTCACTGGTACCAAGACCTTCAAACTTGTGACTAACTATATCAACTGCATCTTCGGAGAAGATATCCTCATTAAGAAGATCCTAAACCTATGACTTCATGAGAACAAGATCAATATCAATCTTTTTCAACTCAGTTCGTAACAGGTTAAGATCCTTTACAGAGTTCTCGAGCTTAAGTTGAGTCTTCCAAAGATCAGTGAGAAAACCATGAACCACTTCAGCAGAGACCATCTCAGCATTCTCTCGATCTTGATGAGAAATAGCATGAGGCACAGGATTCGAGTTCGTCCGTCTTAACAAGGGTTCTTTTCTTCTTCAAAACAAATTCCAAATAAATCGAATCATCAATTGAATCGGCTGGTAAAACCAAAGAAATTGAAGTAGTCCCCATCCTTAAAAGAGCACAATCAAGAGTATGCGTACTCTTCACAAAAGGTTTGGTATTTTTATAGGTTTCATACAAAAAACAGAATCTAGGGTTTCCTAAGTTGGTCAGTGACAGTTAATATGTGTACCCGCACGAATACAACCTTGACCTTGAAACCGAAAAGGACCTGAGAAGTGATCAAATAACCAAGAATGTTGTTTATTCACAAAGGTGTTTGCTACGTGAAAAGATTCACCGACATAAGCTCAATAAATCTTATATTCTCCCATGAGAAATAATTCAGAGCATATAATTGTAGCAATTTTTTACACAAAAGAAATCTCAAGAATAAATTTGTAGAACCTGATACTTATTGAAACAAACAAATACTTATGCAAGACTTGTTTATGAATGATAATCCAGCTAAGAGAATCAGCATAGAGAATCAGGAAACAATTTCTTTAACATAAGTATACCTGAATACATCTCACTTAGTCAGGATTTTATTGAGAGTGAGGTTTCAACCTTGTGATTGATTAGCACAAGTATGAGCCTTGAGATCATTAAATGAACGTTGCTTATGGTTAAACCTATTTTTCCTGATCTTTGGAGGAAAACTATTGTGACGTGAAAAGTTATCATAAAACCTACTATTATCAAAATATGACATATAGTGATGATCCTTACCTGAAGAAATCTTGCCAGAGGGAATCGACAGCCCGTTGATAATTCTTTTATATCCTTCAATTATCCTTTTTAGGTTGGCTTCCCTTATTCCATTGCTCCCTTCTTCTGGTATTTTTTTCACATCATGAACAACATAATCTCCCTTCTTAATTGACGAATATCGATGAGTTCTTCTTCATCGAAATGGCTCAGGAAGACTATTATGTGTTTGAAAATTTGAGGAACACATTGAACTGACTTTCCTGTTGGGGTACACAGGAGGAGTATTAAAACCAATTGGTTTAGACATACGAATGTCAGTTACACCTTTGAGAATTAAATCTAAGGTTTGTTGAAGAAGAATAATAGAATTGTCATTCAACCTAGAATTCCTCTTTTGTTTACTTGGTCCTTTTGAATCAAAAAAGAGACACACTTTCTGATCACCTGAGTGATTAGATAAAACAGTCTTAACACCATAGTTGGGAGAATTCTTCCTTCTGTGTGATGTGCGCTTTCCTTGATTAGGAGAAGATACAGTCACATGTTTTTCAACTGAAGGGTTTTTCGGTTTTGCTTCTGAACCTGATTCTCTTACAGTTAAACCAGAAGCAGTTGGTATGGCGGACTCTTTTGAACACTCTTGAATTGAGAGTTTGCTTAAGAGATGTTCAATTTTCAAAGCATCCTTTTTGAGATTCACTTCTTGAAGGATCTTTAACCGAGAGTCGCGCTCACTTATCATACCAACTAGAGCATTGAAATTTTGTTTCAACCGATTGACATTATCAGCCTGAATTCTAACAAGTTTTAGAATCACATCACTCTCTTGGGCTGCATTCCTTTCAACTTCAGAGATAGACTCTTCGGTAAAGTAGTCAGGGAAACACTTGTCAATGTTTGTCTGTTTCCTTTGAACACAAGGTTCTTCTATATTCAAGATTGACAAATCTTTCTCTTTAATAGACGTTAAGGAAACATGACTTTTGTTTCTGGCGATGCGTTTATCAGAGACTATATCGTCCATCCTCGGATCCCTACAAACACAAACTTATAAGGTCTTTAATATGTTTGCCTGCTCTGATACCAATTGAAAATGCGGGGTATAACAACCACACCCAACAATTCGTTTGGCAATCTGAGAGTACTTACTCCAATACACTTTCTAGAGAATCAACTAGACAGTCAGACTCAATCTAGATTAAAGTATATCAAAGAGTTGAATAGCTCAAACTCTTAATTCAATCCGCAATCAGCAAATAGAAATCTGCGAGCCTGATTGAATATAAGAGGAGTTACTTGAACGGTACCAAAGACCAATGTTCAAGTGTCAATCAATGTAAATCAACAACCAAAGGTTGGATATTCTAATTGATTGATCTTAATGCACAACCTGTGATATTTCAATTATATAACAAAATATAATGCGGAAAATAAATAACGTAGACGCCAGAATTTTGTTAACGAGAAAACCGCAAATGCAGAAAAACCCCGGGACCTAGTCCAGATTGAACACCATATTGTATTAAGCCGCTACAGACACTAGCCTACTACCAATTAACTTCGGACTGGACTGTAGTTGAACCCTAATCAATCTCACACTGATTCAAGGTACAGTTGCGTTCCTTATGTCCCTGATCCCAGCAGGATACTACACACTTGATTCCCTTAGCTGATCTCACCGACAACTAAGAGTTGCTACGACCCAAAGTCGAAGACTTGATAGACAAATTTGTCTCACACAGAAAAGTCTATAGGATTGAATAAATCTATCTCCCACAGAAATACCCAAGAGTTTTTGTTCCGTCTTTTGATAAATCAAGGTGAACAGGAGCCAATTGATAAACCAGACTTATATTCCCGAAGAACAGCCTAGTATTATCAATCACCTCACAATAAACTTAATCGACTAGCGAAACAAGTTATTGTGGAATCCAAACGATGAGACAAAGTTTTTTTGTGACTACTTTTCTATCTTGCCTATCGGAGATATAAAATCTCGAGCCAATTATTTCAATTGCACTCAACACGATAGAAACAACAAGATCATATCAGGAAACTACAAAGATAATAGTTAGGTCTGGCTTCACAATACCAATGAAGTCTTCAAGTCGTTAACCTATGGGGTCTCGAGAAGAAACCTAAGGTTAAAGGAGAATCGACTCTAGTTATGCAACTAGTAACACACATGAGGTGTGGGGATTAGTTTTCCCAGTTGCTAGAGTTCTCCTTTATATATTTTTCAAATCATGGTTTGCAATCCAAGTTACCTTGATAACAAAGCATTCAATAATCACCGTCAGATGAAAAACCTGATTCAACCAAGCTAGTATCTTTCAACCGTTAGATCGAACTTAGCTTGTTACACACAAATGAAATGTACCCGCATTTACGTTTTTGTAACCGTACCTAAACGTGTACACCATGTTGGTTCACAAATAGTTAACCGAGGTTAGCCATATGATTAATCTCATATTAACCTTATTCATCTTAACCATAACTAGTTCAAATGAAACTAGTTAAGAGTTTTTGAATTGTTTAGAAAACACAATTGAAACCAAATCAGTTTGATTCACTAGAATCAATCATGAACATTATAGCCACGGTTTGCAAAATTGCATTCCTTATGATTTAAATGTTTAAGTCCATGAACTGACCGACTTGACAAGGTAACCAACTTAAGTATGCGTACGGGTATGCGTACTTAAGCAACCAGTTTTGAGTTTGTAAAGTTTCCAAACTCAGCAGAAATTTTCGGTTCAAAAACTTCCGCCAGTATGCGTACGGGTACACATACTTAAGGTGACTAGTTAAGAGTTTTTCCAAAACCAAACTCAGCAGAAATTCTCGGTTCGAGAACTTCCGCCAGTATGCGTATGGGTACGCATACTTAACCTGTCTCCTTCACCAATTTCGTATACACACATATGCATACTCTTGGCTCCCGGTTTATGGACTTATACACTAATGTGCGAACACACTATATATGATTATATCCAAAAATGGTTACATCATCAACTCTTTATTTCAATCATTGAAACATTCTTCTATATTTCAATTTCGTATACACACATATACATATGCACACTAGTAGAAATAGACTTTCCAAGTGATAGATAAGTTCAAGTCTCCACATACGTTTTGTCGAAGAAGTTCAACAACCTCCCCTTAGTAGTTCTTCGTTTTCAAAGAGATGAACATCGAGAGATTTAATCTCAACTACACTATCTATGTCCTAGTCCGAGACATCTACAAATAGGCTAGAAATCAAGACTTATAGTTTTGATCACTAACATTGACAAACATGCTTGATATAGCAACGCATGCGAGTTAGACCGAGCAATGCTCTAGCAAAATCAAATACAAATACTTGTGTAAAAATGTATGTGAATGATGACCCAACTAAAAACGATAAGAGAATAGCTAGATAATCAGAAAACATTTGGACAACAAGTATACCTGATCACATCTCACTCAACCAGGATTTTTTGTGTGAGTCAGATTTCAACCTTATGATTAATTAGCCCAAGTATTACCCTTGAGCTCATTAAATGAATGTTGTTTTCGGTTGACCCTCTTTTTCTTAATCTTTGGAGGAAAACCGTTTTGATGCGAAAATGTATCATAAAACTTACTATCATCAAAATACGATGCATGGTATGGATTCTAACCTGGAGGATTTTGGCCAGAGGGATTCGACAACCTGTTGATGAGTTTTTGTATCCTTCAATTAACAAATTTAGACTGTCTTTCATACCTCCATTTTCCATTCCTTCTTCTGAACCCTTATTCGCATCAAGAACAACAGTATCTCCCTTTTTAGCTGAAGAAGATACTTGAACTCTTCTCGGACGAATTGTGTTCAGATTACTGTTACATGCATGAACATTCGAGGAACAAATCGAATTGACTTTCCTGGTAGGATTTACAGGGTGAGTACTAAAACCAATTGGTTTAGACATATGAATGTCAGTTACACCTTTGAGAATTAAATCTAAGGTGTGTTGAAGTCAATCAATAGAATTGTTATTCAACCTCGATTTCCTCATTTGACCAACATGTCCTTTTGAATCACAAAAGAGACGCACTTTATGATCACCAGAGTGATTCGAGTGAACAGTCTTAACACAATCGTTGGGAGATTTCTTCCTTCCGTGTGATGTGGAGATTCCCCGATTAGAGAAAGATACATGCACATCTTTTCCAATCGGAATGGATTGCGATTTAGCTTCTGGAAGTGAATTTTCAGTTGGGGTAGAAGCGATTGGTATAGTGGATTCTTTAGAACATCCTCGAATAGAGAGTTTACTCAAAATATGTTCTATTTCCAAGGCATCCATTTTGAGTTTTGCCTCGAGTGAGGAGCACGCTTTGTTGTTTTCCTCGCTAAGACCCTTTAAATTGGAGTCACGAACTTTTACTATATCGATGAGTGCATTGACAATGTTTTTCAACCGGTTGAATCTATCAGATATTGTGGAATCACAAACGATGAGACGAAGATGTTTGTGACTACTTTTTATCTTGCCTATCAGAGAATCAATCTCGAGCAAATCTTAGAGAAGACTAGATAGTACTCAATACGATAGAACATGGCAAGATCAGAACACGCAACTACAGAGAAAATAGTTGGGTCTGGCTTCACAGTCCCAATGAAATCTTCAAGTCGTTAACCTACAGGGTTTCGTGAAAACCTAAGATTAAAGGAGAATCCACTCTAGTCGCAACTAGTATCACACAGGAGGTGTGGGGATTAGGTTTCCCAGTTTCTAGAGTTCTCCTTTATATAGTCTTCAAAATCAGGGTTTGCAATCAATGTTACCTTGGTAACAAAGCATTCAATGTTCATCGTTAGATGAAAACCTGATTAGACTCAAGCTAATATCTTTCAACTGTTAGATAAAACTTAGCTTGTTACACACAAATGAAAAGTGACTTCATATAGATACGAGTAACCGTACCTAAACATATGCACCTTGTTTGCTCAACAATAGTTAACCGAAGTTAGCCATATGAACACTTTCATATCAACCTTATTCATCTTAATCACAACTAGTTAAAATGACTCAAATGAAACTACTTATAGAGTTGTTCAACTTTTTATATTCTCATAGAAGTATACAAGATACAACTGAAGCAAAATCGATTTTGATTCACTCGAACATTATAGCCACGGTTTGCAAAAGATTGCATTCCTTATTATATAAATGTATTATATCATGAACAAACCGATTATAGAACTTAACCCATTCAAGTATGCAAACATGTATGCATACTTCAGTAGCCGGACTTGGACTGTGTCCGAAAGTATGCGAACGGGTAAGCATACAATGACAAATCCAAAACAACAGTTGAATTAGTACGCATACGGGTACGCATACAAAAGTTCCCGGACTTCAACTGAGTTAGCCAATACGCGTACGGGTACACATACCAAGGCTCTCGGACTTTACCTGACCTTCCCAATACGCATACGGGTATGCATATTATACCGGTCTTGGATCAACATATATGCAAGTACTCATACTATGTCTATAATCCAATTATGGTTAAGTGTTCTAAACTCTACTTCAATCATTGTAACTTTCTTAGAGGATGCCAACAGTTGTTTTCACTAACTATTAGTATCTAAGCGATTTTCAAGATATTGAAATAATCAATACGTAACATTCGGAGTCTACATCAAATGATTGTATCACACAAATCATGTAAGATGTTACCAGACAATTTTCACATGATCACCTTTTGACTTTCGTCAAGAATATAAGATGAACTTGGTTAAAGAGAAAGCTTACCAATACATATTTCGAGAAATATGTAAATGAGTTGAACTCAGCTCGAAATATCAAATGTGTATAATCGAATACTATATAGTAATACGAGTTTTGTCTCAAGAAGGTAGATAGAGTATAAATAGACTTTTTGAGTGATAGATGAGTTTCAGTCTCCACATACCTTTTGTTGATGAAGTTCCACAAGCTCTCCTTATTAGTTCTTCGTCTTCAGTCGATGCACGTCATGAAGTCTAAAGCTCAACTACACAATCTATCCTAGTCTGAGACATTACTATAAGTAGACTATAATCAAGACTTATAGTTTTGATCACTAAACTTGACAAACAAGCTTGAGATAGCAACGCTTGCGAGTTCCACCGAATAGTGCCCTAACAATCTCCCCGTTTGTCAATTTTAGTGACAAAACTGTCAATACATGTGGATTACAAAATAAATAGACTTTGTAGCTTCTCATCCAAATGCTTGATCTCCTTGGTTCTTCAACATTACTCGAAATCTTCGTCACTTCCAAGAACTCCATGATTCTAAAGATGTTCAACTCGGCATCATGGTTGTTGAAGATCCGTAGCTATAACAATGAGAAAACAGTTGCTCTCGATCATTGTTATACGGTGTCATAGTATTATTACACATCATCAAAGTCTAATTGTATCAAAACTTTGACAACACTGCTATGGTGATATGTATCACTTCCCCTTAGTCAATACTTCATCTCACATGAAAATCACTCCCCCTTACATAATGATCCGTAAACCATATATATTTTGTAGTGTGAACTACACATTAATTCTCCCCCTTTTTGTCAATAAGATTCGCAAAGGTACGAAAACTAGTGGGATTCTAATGAAATTTCCATAGAGATACTTCATGACCAAAAGAGAACAACATATCAACTTTGTGTAGATGCAATCATATAGCCGAAACTAAAATGCATTCATCAAGGAGTTTATAAAGATACAAGATAACTCCTACAATATTCCACAGCCACACTCCCCAAAATGATCTGGTAATTAAGCACAAGTTTAACTAAGAACTCTCCCCCATAAAATGTCATTCCCGAAAGAACAACAAGAGCGACCTTACTTTCACAAGAAAAAAAAGGATTTCTTTGAACATTAACAAATTACATGAAACATGAATTTGTATCCAAAATTCTCAATTAAATTAACCACAAGAGAAGCTATGGTTAATTTAGTTAGAAATGCTCACATAAAAAGACTTACGGAGACGCACAGTATTTACCCAAAGATGTGGATCATGGAGAGACCAATACTGCGGAATATTCAAAGATTCATTCTATTTTGAATCAATATTTTCATAGAGACATATAATAGACTTAATATTTGTAAACAAAAGTTCATCCTATCTTCCATCAATATTTGCATAATGACATAATAGGCTTAACTTTTGTTTGTCAAAAGTTCATTCAATCTTTTATCAATATTGACATATGAAAGACTTAACTTTTGACATGTATGGGACAATCATAGTTCACGGACGCAAACACACATATCCCATAACAAGTTGCAATATATTAAACCATAAAGATTAATGTTGCAAGATCGTCTTCCAAATAAACTTTAGAATTTAAATAAATAAATCTAAAAACATTGCAAAATGAAAGTCGTTGGAAATAGCTATGTGGACTCACAATAATGGCTATTCCAAACCCTAGTTATCCTTCTTAAAACACAAGAAAAAATTCTCATAAGAAGTTTCTTAGACAAAAAGAAAGATAACAAGCAAAAATCAAAAGACTCTTACACCCACAAAATACGATCATGAACAGAAATCGTAGACCACTTTCGGAAACTCCACAAGTCTTGAGTCCTTTGAGCTTGTGATCGATAGCATCCACTGCTTCTTCAGAGAAGATATTCTCATTAAGAAGATCTTTAACATGTGTCTTCATGAGAACAAGGTCTGAATTAACTTTTTTCAACTCAGTTCTCAACACATCAAGACCCTTCATAGTATCAACAAATTGCAGTTTTACTTTCTCAAAGTATTTAAGAAAGTCATGAAACACTTCAGCAGAAACCATATCCTCATTCTCAACATCCTGATGAGTATAGGCATAACAACATGAGGCTTTAGGATTTTGATCATCATCTTTTATTAGGATTCTTTTCTTCCTCCATTTGGACTCGAAGCCAATACCTTTATCAAGAAAACCTCTTGCAAAACCTCCAGAGAGGGAAGATGAAGATATTCTTGACAAAACGACAATAACCTAGAGTACGCGTACATGACTCAATAGGTTTGGTATTTAAATGGTTTCATAGGGAAGGTAACTTTTAGGGTTTCCAAAGTTGATTCGTGACAAGTGATACGGGTACCTGTACGAACACAACATGACCTATGGGTGGAAAACTCAAACAAAAATGCAAACCAAAAAAACTGTTTGGAAAGCAATATTTTGCTAAGTGAATATTTTCACAAAACTCGGCTCAATAGTTTTTATAGTCTCATAAGACAAAAACTAGAGCATGAGAGTAGCATTTGAGTCACGTTAAAAAATTCAAGAAGAAGAATAGTGATAAAATCAAATAAAAATACTTGTGTTAAAATGCCTTTGAATGATGACCCAACTAAAAATGATAAGAGAATAGCTAGATAATCAGAAAACATTTTGACAGCATGTATACCTGATCACATCTCACTCAACAAGGATTTTTTATATGAGTGAGATTTCAACCTTGTGATTAATTAGCACAAGTATGAGCCTTGAGCTCATTAAATGAATGTTGTTTTCGGTTGACCCTCTTTTTCTTAATCTTTGGAGGAAAACCGTTTTGATGCGAAAAGTTATCATAAAACTTACGATCATCAAAATACGATGCATAATATGGATTCTAACCAAAGGGATTCGACATCTTGTTGATGAGTTCTTTGTATCCTTCAATTAAAAAATTTAGATTTTCTTTCATACCTCCATTTTCCGTTCCTTCTTCTGAACCCTTATTCGCATCAAGAACAACAGTATATCCCTTTTTAGCTGAAGAAGATCCTTGAACTCTTCTCGGACGAATTGTGTTCAGATTACCGTTACATGCATAAACATTCGAGGAACAAATAGAACTGATTTTCCTGGTAGGATTCACAGGGTGAGTACTAAAACCAATTGGTTTGGACATACGAATGTCAGTTACACCTTTGAGAATTAAATCTAAGGTGTGTTGAAGTCGATCAATAGAATTGTTATTCAACCTCGATTTCCTCATTTGTTCAACATATCCTTTTGAATCACTAAAGAGACACACTTTCTGATCACCAGAGTGATTAGAGTGAACAGTCTTAACACAATCGTTGGGAGATTTCTTCCTTCCGTGTGATGTGGAGATTCCCTGATTAGAGGAAGATACATGGACATCTTTTCCAATCGGAAGGGACTGCGATTTAGCTTCTGAACCTGAATTTTCAGTTGGGGTAGAAGCAATTGTTATAGTGGATTCTTTAGAACATCCTCGATTAGAGAGTTTACTCAAAAGATGTTCAGTTTCCAAGGAATCCTTTTTGAGTTTTGCCTCGAGTGAGGAGCACGTTTTAATGTTTTCCTCGCTAAGACCCTTTAAATTGGAGTGACGAACTTTTACTATACCGATGAGTGCATTGACATTGTTTTTCAACCGATTGAATCTATCAGCCTGGATTCTAACAAGATTTAGAATCAATCTACTCTCTTTGGCTGCATTACTTTCTTCAACAGAGTTAGACTCGTTCGAAAGGTAATTGGGAAAACATGTATCGGTGCAATCCTGTTTTGTTTGAACATAATGTTCATCTAAATTCGAGATAGACGAATCTTTCTATTTAATAGATTTTAACGAAACAGAACTTTTGTCTCTCGTGATGCGTTTATCATAGATAGTACTACTATCCATAGAATCAGATCGCTACAAACACAGACTTATGAGGTCTTAAACGTGTTTGCCTGCTCTGATACCAATTGAAAAAGCGGGGGTCTAACAACCACACCCAATATTTCGCTTAGCAATCTGTATGGACAACTTCAATATAATTCCAAGAGAATCAACTAGACAGCCAGACTCAATAAATGGAAATATATCCAAGAGTTTGTATCTCGATTTTTCAATTCAATCCGCAATCAAACAAATAGGAATTTGCGAGCCCGATTGAATAAGAGAAATAACTTGGACGGTATCACAAACCAATATCCAAGTGTCAATCAATTCAATCAACAACCCAAAGGTCGGATTCAAGAACTAATTGAACTTAACGCACAACCTGTGATATTTCTATTATATAATAAAATATAATGCGGAAAAGAAATAACACAGACACCAGAAGTTTTGTTAACGAGGAAACCGCAAATGCAGAAAAACCCCGGGGCCTAGTCCAGATTTGAACACCACACTGTATTAAGACACTACAAACACTATCCGACTCCAAGTTAACTTCGGATTGGAATGTAGTTGAGCCCTAATCAATATCACACTAATGAAGGTACAGTCGCGTTCCTTACGCCTCTTGAACCACGCCGGATTCTGCGCACTTGATTCCTTAGATGATCTCACCCACAACTAAGAGTTGCTACGACCCAAAGTCGAAGACTTGATCAACCAATCTGTCTCATACAGAAAAGTCTATAGAATAGATAAATCTGTCTCCCATAGATAAACCTATGAGTTTTATTCCGTCTTTTGATAAATCAAGGTGAGCAGGAACCAATTGATATACCAGACTTATATTCCCGAAGAACAGCCTAGAAATATCAATCACCTCACAATAATCTTAATCGTATGTTGGCGAAACATGATATTGTGGAATCACAAAAGATGAGACGAAGATGTTTGTGATTACTTTTTATCTTGCCTATCGGAGAATCAATCTCGAGCAAATCTTAGAGAACATAATACTTAATACGATAGAATAGGGAAAGATCAGAACATGCAACTACAGAGAAAATAGTTGGGTCTGGCTTCACAATCCCAATGAAGTCTTCAAGTCGTTAACCTACGGGGTCTCGAGAACAAGCCTAAGGTTAAAGGAGAATCGACTCTAGTTATGCAAATAGTAACACACAGGAGGTGTGGGGATTAGTTTTCCCAATTGCTAGATTTCTCCTTTATATAGTCTTCAAAATCAGGGATTGTAATCAATGCTAACTTGGTAACAAAGCATTCAATATTCACCGTTAGATGAAAACCTGATTAGACTCGAGCTAATATCTTTCAACTGTTATATCGAACTTAGCTTGTTCCGCATAAATGAAAAGTGACTTCATTTAGATATGAGTAACCGTACCTAAACGTATGCACCTTGTTGGCTCAACAATAGTTAACCGAAGTTAGCCATATAAAAACTTTCATATCAACCTTATTCATCTTAATCACAACTAGTTCAAATGACTCAAATGAAACTAGTGATAGAGTTGTTCAATTGTTTATATTCTCATAGAAGTATACAAGACACAATTGAAGCAAAATCGATTTTGATTCACTCGAATTAAGTCATGCATATTATAGCCACGGTTTGCAAAAGATTACATTCCTTATTATATAAATGTATTAGTTCATGTACAAAATGATTCTAAAACTTAACCCACTCAAGTATGCAAACGGGTACGCATACTTAAGTAGCCGGACTTGGACTGTGTCCGACAGTATATGAACGGGTACGCATACTATCACACATCCAAAACAACAGTTGAATTAGTACATGTATGGGTACACATACAAAAGTTATCGGACTTCAACTGAGTTCGCCATTACGCGTACGGGTACGCATACCAAGGCTCCTGGACTTTACCTGACCTTCCCAGTAAGCATACGGGTATGCATACTATACCGGTCTTGGATCAACATATATGCAATGCATACTATGTCTATAATCCAATTATGGTTAAGTGTTCTAAACTCTATTTCAATCATTGAAACTTTCTTAAAGGATGACAATAGTTTTTTTCACTAACTATTAGCATCAAAGCGATTTTCAAGATATTGAAATAATCAATACAAAACATTCCGAGTCTACATCAAATGACTGTATCACACAAATCATGTAAGATGTTACCAGACAATTTTCACATGATCATCTTTTGACTTTCGTCAAGAATATAAGATGAACTTGGTTAAAGAGAAAGCTTACCAATACATATTTCGAGAAATATGTAAATGAGTTGAACTCAGCTCGAAATATCAAATGTGTATAATCGAATACTATATAGTAATACAATTTTTGTCTCAAGAAGGGAGATAGAGTAGAAATAGACTTTTTGAGTGATAGATGAGTTTCAGTCTCCACATATCTTTTGTTGATGAAGTTCCACAAGCTCTCCTTAGTAGTTCTTCGTCTTCAGTCGATGAACTCCGTGAAGTCTAAAGCTCAACTACACAATCTATCCTAGTCTGAGACATTACTATAAGTAAACTAGAAATCAAGACTTATAGTTTTGATCACTAAACTTGACAAACAAGCTTGTGATAGCAGCGCTTGCGAGTTCGACCGAGCAGTGCTCTAACACCTGCTTGGTAAACTCAATGCATGATGAACTCAATCAATTTGAAAGACAAGGAGTATGGGAACGAGTTCCAATAACGTAAGGAATTAACATTGTTGGTACGAAATGAATCTTCAAAAACAAGGATGACGAATATGGAACTGTTGTTCGGAACAAGGCCAGACTTTTTGCTCAGGAATATTCACAAATAAAAGATATAAATTATGATGAAACTTTTGCCCCAGTAGCTCGTTTGAAGATATTACTTGCTTATGCCTGTAACCTTAAGATCAAACTCTTTCAAATGGATATTAAGCTTGCATTTCTTAATGGAGATTTAAAAGAAGAGGTTTTTGTTGCTCAACCTAAAGGATTTGAGGATCCTTTATTTCCGGATCATGTGCTTAAACTTAATAAGGCACTTTATGTCCTAAAACAAGCTCCAATAGCTTGGTATGAAAAACTAACATCCTTTTTTTCTTTGTAAAGGATTCTCTAGAGGAGGTGCATATAAAACTCTTTTTACCAAATGAAGTGGTAAAAATGTTCTAGTTGCACACATACATGTTGATGATATCATCTATGGATTAACCTCTAAAAATCTCATTGATGAATTCCTAACTCTTATCAGTAATGAATTGAAATGAGTAATGTGGGGGAATTGTCATATTTCTTAGACTCACAAATCCAACAGCAAAAGGACAATATTTTCTTATCATAAGAAAAATATGCCAAAAACCTAGTTGAAAAGTTTGACCTGAGAGATGCAACTGCTATGGTTACACCAGTGCCAACCACTAGAAATCTTCAATATGAGCCAAATGAAATATCTGTCGAACAAAAACTGTATCGTTCTATGATTAGAAGTTTGTTGTATCTTACTGCAACCAGACCAGATATTGCTTTCAGTGTCTGCACAAGGTTTCAAACAAAAGAGTCACATCTAAAAGCTCTAAAAAGAATCATACGATATATGGCAAAGGAACTGCTGACTACGGTTTATTATATTCAATGGATACCAATAACAATTTGGTTAGTTATTCAGATGATGATTTGGCAGGATGTGTCGAAGATCGAAAAAACACCTCTGGTGGTTGCTTTTATGTTAGTCGGGATTTAGTTGCATGACAAAACAAGAAACATAATTCTAAATCTCTTTCAACTTGTGAAGCAGAATACATTATTGTAGCGACTTGATGTACTCATACCTGATTATACCGTGAGAGTACTTGGACGATTTTAAAGATCAATATCTAAGATCAATCAAGTCGTATCCACAAACAAGGATGGATTTATATACTTAAATTGATTAATGTACTAACTGTAATATTTCAATTATATAGATAAAAAAATAGAATTCCGAAAAGAAATAATACATACACCAGAAGTTTTGTTAACGAGGAAACCGCAACTGGAGAAAAACCTCGGGACCTCGTCCAGATTTGAACACCAAACTGTATTAAGCCGCTACAAACTCTAGCCTACTATCAATAACTTCATACTGGAATGTAGTTGAGACCTAACCAACCGTCACAGCGATTCAGTTACAGTCGCGCTCTTTATGCCTCTTGAATCTTGAAAGACTTTTCGCAATTGATTCCATTAGAATGACGTCCTTTACAGCCAAAGAGTTTCTCCAACCTAAGCAAAGACTTTATGTTAGAGGATTGCTCGGTCGAACTGGCGTGCATTGTTATCTCAAGCATGTTTGTCAATGTTAGTGATCAAAACTATAAGTTTTGATTTCTAGCCTATTTATAGATGTCTCGGACTAGGACATAGATTGTGTAGTTGAGATTAGACTTCACGAAGTTCATCATTTGAAGACGAAGAACTACTAAGGGGAGCTTGTGGAACGTCATCGACAAAAGGTATGTGGAGATTGAAACTCATCTATCACTTGGAAAGTCTATTTTTACACTATCTCCTATATTGAGACATAAGTCGTATTACGATATAGTTTTCTATATACACATTTGAGATTTCGAGCTGAGTTTATCTCGCTTACATATTTCTCGAAATATGTGTTGGCAAGATTTTTCTTCGACCAAGTTCATCTTATATCATGTGAAAATTGCCGAGTAACATCTTACATGGTTTGTGTGATACAATCATTTGGTTTAGTCTTGGAATGTTTCGTAATGATTATTTCAATATCTTGAAAATTGCTTTGATGCTAATAGTGTGTGAAAACGGCTATTGTCATCCTCTAAGAAAGTTTCAATGATTGAAATAAAGAAGTTGGAATCATGTAGCCATGTTTGGATATAAACATAATGTGTTATCACATTTGTATGTAAGTCCAAAACCGGGGAACCTGAAGTATGCATTACCCGTATACGTACTGGCGGTTGTTGGATGTTTAGGCAAGTATGCGTACCTGTACGCATACTGGCGGAAGTCTCACGTTCGTGAATTTCTGCTGGAGTTTGGAAGTGTGAATTGGTATGCGCACCCGTACGTGTACTGGCGTAACCAAACTCTGTCCAGCTACTTAAGTATGCGTTCCCGTTTGCATACTTAAGTTGGTTACTTTCTAAAACCGGTTTCGTACATGAACCTAAATATTTATAAATTAAGGAATGCAATCTTTGCAAACCGTGGATATAATGTTCATGTATTGATTCGAGTGAATCAAATCGATTTTGCTTCAATTGTGTTCTTATATACTTTATGAGAATATAGCAATTGAACGACTCTTTAGCTAATTTCATTTGAGTCATTTGAACTAGTTATGGTTAAGATGAATAAGGTTGATATGAGAGTAATCATATGGCTAACTTCGGTTAACTATTTGTGAGCCAACATGGTGTACACGTTCAGGTATGATTACATAAACCTAAATGAGGGTGCATTTTATTTATGTGTAACAAGCTAAGTTCGATCTAACGGTTGAAAGATATTATCTTGGTTGAATTAGGTTTTTCATATAACGGTGAATATTGAATGCTTTGTTACCAAGGTAACTTGGATTGCAAACCCTGATTTGAAAAATATATAAAAGAGAACTCTAGAAATTGGGAAACCTAATCCCCACATCTCATGTGTGTTACTAGTTGCATAACTAGAGTCGATTCTCCTTTAACCTTAGGTTTCTTCGAGACCCTGTAGGTTAACGACTTCAAAGCCTTCATTGGGATTGTGAAGCCAGACCCAACTATTCTCTTTGTAGTTGTGTGTTCTGATCTTGCCCGATTCTATCGTATTGAGTACAATTGAAATAATTGACCCGAGATTAATTTCTCCGATAGGCAAGATAAAATTAATCACAGACATCTTTGTCTCATCTTTTGTGATTCCACAATATCTTGTTTCGCTAGTCGATTAAGATTATTGTGAGGTGATTGATGCTAGGTTGTTCTTCGGGAACATAAGTTCGGTTTATCAATTGGTTCCTGTTCACCTTGATTTATCAAAAGACGGAACAAAAACTCTTGGGTATTTCTGTCGGAGACAGATTTATTCAATCTATAGACTTTTCTATGTGAGACAGATTGGTTTATCAAGTCTTCGACTTTGGGTCGTAGCAACTCTTGGTTGTGGGTGAAATCAGCTAATGGAATGAAATACATAGTGTCCTGCTGGGATCAGAGACGTAAGGAACGTAACTGTACCTTGAATCAGTGTGAGATTGATTAGGGTTCAACCACAGTCCATCCTGAAGTTAATTGGTAGTAGGCTAGTGTCTGTAGCGGCTTAATACAGTGTGGTGTTCAATCTGGACTAGGTCCCGGGTTTTTTTTGCATTTGCGGTTTCCTTGTTAACAAAACTTCTGGTGTCTGTGTTATATCTTTTCCGCATTATATTTTGTTATATAATTGAAATATCACCGGTTGTGTGTTTAGATCAATCAATTAGATTATCCAACCTTTGGTTGTTGATTTAAATTGATTGACACTTGAACATTGGTCTTTGGTACCGTTCAAGTTGTTTCACATAATAATCAGGCTCGCGGATTTCTATCTGATTGATTTGCTGATTACATTGTGAAACAGAGATATTAAACTCTTTGATATACTTTACTCTAGATTGATTCTGACTATCTAGTTGATTTTCTAGAAAGTATATTGGAGTAAGTCATCTCAGATTGTCAAATGAATTGTTGGGTGTGGTTGTTAGACCCCTGCATTTTCAATTGGTATCAAAGCAGGCAAACACATTAAAGACCTCATAAGTCTGTGTTTGTAGCGATCTGATATGGACAGAAGTTCTATATCTATAAACGTACCACCAGTCTTCGATGGCTCAAATTACTTGTGGTGGAAAATTGTTATGCGTGCCTTTCTTCAAGCGCGTGATTTTCAATCATGGGTTTGTGTAGTTAATGGCTGTGATTCTCTCGTTGTGGCAGTAGCGAATGCGACTGTTCCTAAGGATATTGGTGCATATGACGCTGCTGAGATACTTGCTGCAAAGCAAAACTCCGACGGTTTGAATGCTATCATACATGCAATTACTCCAGATCTTCAGCACCATGTGACTACGTGAACTCTGTCTAAAGATGCTTGGGATATCTTAGAAACCGTATTCGAAGGGAATACTAGTGAAAAGGAAGCTAGGCTTCAAAACCTAAATTCCGAGTGGGAAAACCTTCGTATGGCAGATGAAAATTCATTTGATGAGTTTAATCAGAAAGTGTCTGAAATTGTTAATACATCCTTTGCAGTGGGTAAGACTATTCCTAAAAAGGACATTGTGATGAAAATTCTCAGATCGCTGCCATCTAGATATGATTCTAAGAAGCATGCCATCATTGAGGGAAATAACCTTGATACACTTTCCAGAAATACTCTTGTTGGAAAGCTTAAATTTTCGATCTTGAACTTTGTCAAAGAGAAAAACGTCACTTGTTAAGCAACCATGTTGCTACATCTGATAAAAAGTCTCGACGTCCTAAATTGATTGATACAAAGGATGAGAATTGCTTTAATTCAACTCTGTCACTGTTTATATAACAGCTCAAGAAAACTCTTAGACAGAATAAAATAAAGTCTCAAAAGAATGCCCAGTTAGTCAGAAAAAGGGATAGAAAAGTTCAGAAAAACTATGATCATGAAGCTTGTTTTAAGTGCTATAGAAGTATCCATGATACTTCCAAAAGTTCTGATAAGGAGTTAAGTGAGTTAACTAAAGCATGGATGGCTACTCTTGACTACTGTCCTGAGGATGATATCTGTGAGAGTTCTCTTAATCTCTTTGCTGATAATCAATCTTGTCCCTCTAACAGTCCTGAGTGTTCCACGATGCACAGTCTTACTTCTCCAGAAGTGTTTCAACTGGAAAAGGAAGCCTTGATTAAAAAGATTGAAGATCTGGAATGTCAACTGTTTAATTTAAAACCGGAGGTTGTTGTCACTCGTAATTGTGATATTAATAAGAAACATCGAACTACTTCGATTAATTCTTTTAAGCATTATCAACAAATTATTCTTGATTCTATGTCATTCTCAAATCACTCTAAAAAGGATGATATGGAGAGCTACAAGGACTTGCCAAATAGTTTGGTCACTTGTGTGAAAATCAGGATCATCTTGAAAATGTATGCACTAAAGATCAAGAATATTTCTCCTCTATTAAACCTTGTTTTCAGAAGATGAAAAGAAAATCTCCTTTGAAGTCATCAATCTTTTCAAAAGAGATTTCCAAATCTATTCATAGTTTTCGAAAATCAATAAACAAGGTATTCAAAACTGTGTTAAAAAGGGAAAAGAATGATGTGAGTAACTCTTCTTTCTTGAAGGCAAAACAAAAACAAGGAATAACAAATATGTCATCCCCTCGTAAGAAGTCACCTAGTCCTGTTTTGGATTGGAAGAATTACAATCTGTAATTTTATTTAAAATGATTCTTGTCTTTCTCTCTTAGGAAAGGATCATAATATTCAAGAAGGTTGTGATGAAATATTTTTGCTTATTCTCTAATCTGGTTATGTTTCTTTTTGTTTTGTTTAGATCCGTGTTTGTACATAAACGGTTTTTCCTTGTAAGACCTTTTCTTGGGATATCCAAATTTTGTTAGGGTTTTGGTTAAAGGTATTTTTGGAAATTTTATCCCCTTCTTCATTCCTTCTTAAGATGAATATTTCTCCTTGATGTGAACATTTCATTATACTTTTCTATCATGTCCTCATCAAGTCTTTCAAGTAAAGAAAGTGATGTGTGGATTGTTCTCTTTCCCTCTAAGAAGGTTCGTTTTGACTCTTCTGATAGTGAGATGTTCTCTGACAAGCGTGATTCCTCTCCTTATGGGGATCCCTCTGTCTCTCATTTTCATAAGCTCTTTTTAACCATGAACCTCGTCTTGGAACAAGTGCGTTCCCTGAAGAGTGAACTAGAAATCCTCTTCCAAAGACTTGAAGAAAAGATGGATAATCTTGAATCCAGGATTGATCTGATCGAAGTGAGCTTGATGAATACATGGAATATGATAAGAGTATTCAAAATAAGTGAAATGCTTCATTGGAGTTGTTTTTATTCTTATGAGAATTTATTTCTTGTGTTTTTAGAAGGATTACTAGGGTTTGGAATAGCCATTATTGTGAGTACACATATCTATTTCCAACGTTTTCATCTTCAATGTTTTTAGATTTATTTATTTAAATTCTAAATGAAAATGCGGGGGTCTAACAACCACACCCAACAATTCGTTTGGAAATCTGAGAGGACTCACTCCAATACACTTTCTAGAGAATCAATTAGACAGTCAGACTCAATCTAGAATAAAGTATATCAAAGAGTTTAATATCTCTAATTCTTAATTCAATCCGCAATCAGCAAATACAAATCTGCGAGCCTGATTGAATATAAGAAGAGTAACTTGAATGGTACCAAAGACCAATGTTCAAGTGTCAATCAATGTAAATCAACAACCCAAGGTTGAATATTCTAATTGATTGATCTTAACGCACAACCTGTGATATTCCAATTATATAACAAAATATAATGCGGAAAATAAATAACGTAGACGCCAGAATTTTGTTAACGAGAAAACCGAAAATGCAGAAAAACCCCGGGACCTAGTCTAGATTGAACACCATACTGTATTAAGCCACTACAGACACTAGCCTACTACCAATTAACTTCGGACTGGACTGTAATTGAACCCTAACCAATCTCACACTGATTTAAGGTACAGTTGCGCTCCTTACATCTCTGATCCCAGCAGGATACTACACACTTGATTCCCTTAACAGATCTCACCCACAACTAAGAGTTGCTACGACCCAAAGTCGAAGACTTGATAGACAAATCTGTCTCACACAGAAAAGTCTATAGGATTGAATAAATTTGTCTCCCACAGAAATACCCAAGATTTTTTGTTCCGTCTTTTGATAAATCAAGGTGAACTGGATCCAATTGATAACCCGGACTTATATTCACGAAGAACAACCTAGAATTATCAATCTCCTCACAATAAACTTAATCGACTAGTGTTGATGGTGGATTTTAGTTCAGGGATAAAATTGTAAAACCAAACTTAATCCGCTGACATCCTGCAAAGGGTAAAGACGTTTGATAAGTGATGAGTACCTATTCACTTTATTTATTCGAAGCAATTCAATAAATACACAAAATTCACCCAGAATGGTACATGCAGCAACAATCCCAAATATTCTGTGAATTTATAGAATTATTAATTAATGCATGATTTTCCTAGTATTTCCTGTGTTATTCTCAGCAGAACTCTCATTATTGGTGCGGCATGATGACTAAGTGTTACTCTCAGTAGAGTAACATGAATCTCCAAGTGTCAATAGTGAGGTATGCACGAGATACCCGTACAGGCTGCACCATTCTCTAACAAAGAGAATCTCGTATCGGCGTGCTTATATTAGCCCGATCGAGCATATTTAATTTCCTAACCATCCAACTTAATCAGCATATTCGTATGGCTTAGATCGTACCTAGGACCATCAGGGAGGTGCACATATGTTCACCGTCAACCCAACGTGGCGCACGATCGGTCTCTGCAAAGGAGAAGCATAGCTAGCCAAACCGTTTGGCCAAAGTTACGTATACGTGACTGTTTCAAAACCCTAATTAGGGTTTGCGGCGTTGCATATCTGTCGTAGTTCGATCATGACCATCCATCTTCGCCAGCCTGGATGGAGGGTGTAGATATAGACTTAAGAGGTCCCAAGGGTGTCAACGTGATCACTGTGGGCCCACCTTTGCATGTATCCGGCCGGCCTAGGCAGACTAGGACTCGACACCTCGAAACGAGCGCCCCAAATTGGCATGTCACACAGCCTTTAATCCTTTGCGGCAGTGGATTTCTGTCACAAATTGATCACGACCACTCATCTTTGCCAGTCAAATTGAGTGGCCTAGATCAAGCCTTCACGGGACGGAGAGGTATAGGCGTGCACAATAACGAGCCGTCTCCACGCCAAATAGGGATGCTTGCGCACCTCCTAAAAACCCTAAAATTTCATTAAACAGTCGCAAATATATGCCGTAAACCATCTCGTCCTTCCAACTTTGCCAGCTTGGTCGGACAGCTTAGGTTAAAGACTAGGTAACCAATGAAGCATCTCGATGATCACCGCCCGACACTCTGTCACAGGGAGTGATCGACCAGGGGATATCTCACCCGTGTGGCCTCCGAACGATCACTCGAATAGGTTGGACGTAATGTTGTTTTAAGATGCTTAATCCGAGACTTATTCGGATAAGCTTTAAAACAGCGATGCTTCATACATATTGATTGTTTTCGATGCATTACATGCATCGAGCATACACGATATTTCATAAATATCGATTCCTTAAATATTTTTTTTTGCTAAACAAAGAATTTAATTAATCACAAAAGCTGTTACAAAAGTTGATTTCACAAAAAGGAACTGAAAAGGAAAAAACTGAATTCAAGTAAATTGACTATACTATTGCTATCCTAACAAAATTTGTAGTATGGCTTATTTGGTATCTCAAGTGGAGCTAAGAAATCAGGTCTTGTCTCAAAAACTCTTCTTTCTCCTCTTGCTAGATTAGTTCCTTTTTTTTGCAAGTCCATCTGCAGAAAAATTTATCTCCCTGTATCTATGAATGAAACACCAGTCTGTAAGATTAGCACATATTTTCTCCCATATTTTAACAGCAAACCAAGGAATCTTGTTACTCTGAAAAGCTGAGATAAACACAGATGAATCAGTTCTGAAACAAACTTCTTTATGTTCTTTGCTAATTTCCCATTCTCCTGCATTTAAGATTGCAAGTACTTCTGCATAGAAATTTGTTGAAACTCCTAATCCTCCAGTAACAACAACTAAGAAATATCCAGAGCTTGTTCTGCCTATAAACCTATAACCTGAGATCCCAGGGTTACCTTTTGAGGCACCATCACAACAAAGAACAATCTTATTGGGAGGAGGAAGTTGAAAGTAAATTTCTTTTACTGTAATTTCTTTCACCTTTCTGCATTTCTTCGATTCCTTAAATAACTTAGTTATTTAACTTAATAGCACCATATGCTATTTCCTACGGTGGGTCCCATGATCCGCTCATTCGAGACATCAAGCATGTCACAAACTGGGTGATACTTACTGGGCTATTGGTCTGGCGGTTTACAGCGTGCAGCGTGCAACACCCCATTACAAGAACGTGTCAAGAAAATGTGGACGGTTAACAGTGATGAGGGAAGTGGGCAAAGGTGTGATCATGTGATAATCACCACTCCTACACGACCCCACTACTCCATCACTTCACCTTATCCACTTCCTACGAGATGAGGTTTGCGCTCAATGACTTGTATAAATAGGTCCTTCACCTATTTCCAAACCACACACATACAGAGAAAAACCAAGTGTTGTCACAGTATCCAGAAACACCCAGAACTGATAGCTTACATTGTGCAAGCCAGTTCATCATTCTGATACAAGTCATAAATAACCAACACCATCACAATCTCAACACCTTCTTCGCTTCCCTCCCTAAGATCAACCCCATCTCCTTCACTTTGTGACCGAAGCAAGTCTGGAACGAACATTTCTTGTTTAGGCCAGAATTGTATAAATTGATCTCTCGAATCAAAAGCACTTCCGTGCAATGCATTTGTTTAGGGTTTAGATTCGTTTCTCATCCACACACACCCAAATTTACCAAAACCAGTAGAAACAGTTTTCACACATAAACAACTGGCGACCACAGTGGGAGATTAATCTCTCGGTTGTGAAGTCAATTTCTTCAAAACCCAATTCAATTTTATCAATTTCAAGATGGTAGAACTCAGGTCTAGATCAGCAATCAATTCCGATGGAACTAGTACTGACAACACTCTCGGTGTCGATGTCCCTGTCAGTGGAGCTTCTTACATCCCATGGAGCCGCCTCCTCTACCACCAACACCAGCGGAGCGGGAGATATTCCAATAGGTGTGACACCTCCTATCACCAGAGCTAGAGCAGACACAAATCTCGGCATTTCTTCAAGTGTAACGCCTCCAGTCGTCACCATGACAACAACTTCCACTCCTATACCAGGACGAGGGGTTGGAGGAACAAGAGGAGGACAACCCCCTATTATCATTGTGGATTTGATGGAAAGGCAGGAAGTTATTACTAGGGAACAAACGGATATGGCTGCAACTCAGAAGGAGGTACTCACTTTTCTCAAAACTCTAACCGAGCGATTGCCACAAGAGTCACAACAGCCCCTGGAACCAACAAGGGACGCATTCAATACACCCGGAGCATGCACTTCAACGACGTGGACCTACATAGGTGAAGAAGCTCGTGTTGCTCCTGAACGCCCGAGGGAAAGGCACCAGCCATCCAACTTCATTAAGCGTGAGGACCTGAAGCGACTCCTCCAAAACCGGGGCAAATCAAATCCAATGGACATGCACTGTCATCAACCTCCGTACCCTCAAGACGTGCAACGGATTCCCCTTCCAAGAGGATACACCTCTCCTCAGTTCTCCCTTTATGATGGTACTGGTAACGCTCGTGAACATATCTCTCGATTTTTGGAATCTTTGGGGGAACGTGAATATAACCATGTTCTCCGCTTGAAAGAGTTCTCAAAGTCACTTACTGGAAGAGCATACACCTGGTACAACAACATCGCACCTAACAACATATCCAATTGGGGTGAGATGGTCAGTGCCTTCTACAGGAAGTATTTCTTCGTGTCTGAGCAGATCACCTTTTCAGACTTGGGGAGAATCTTTCAACGAAACAACGAGCATCCAAACGACTTCGTTAAGATATTCAGGATTCAAGCGTTGGATTGTCATGATCCGAATGTCACCGAACGCCAGTTGGTAGAGTTATGCATTAACGTAATGGTGCCCATATACCGTGCTTTGTTAGAGAATCTGGTCTTTCAGACATTTTCTGAGCTCCATGAAGCCGCTAAACGTTCAGCCACAACGACCCCAACATTGTTGGAAAGAACTAGAATTGTTCGAAACGAAGATGCACGTGAGAGTCGAGGAAGCAGGCGTCTCATCAACAAGCAATACAACACTGGTCCTTCTGTGAGCGTGGTAGGCGAAGGAGGGAAAAGGAAAGCTTCAGCAACAGAACAACAACCCAAGCGTGCGGCTCCAGCGCAGACAAATTTATCTCGAAAGGGAGCGGGCAAGACTCTTGTACAAGAAGTTGGAGATACAGTTTCGGACTTCCCATTTCCCATGAATGCAGTCACAGAACTCTTGAAGGCATGGATTCAAGATAAAACGATCAAGCTTCCCCCTATCAGACGTCCGCCGACCGAGGAAGAGATGGCAAATCCCAAATATTGTCGTTACCATATGTTCTTCCATCACCCTACCAAGGATTGAAACAAATTGAAGCACATTTTCAGAGAAAAGGTAGAGGCAGGAGAACTTCAGTTAGGAAACGAAGGCGTTCATAGAGATCCTCTTCCTATTAGGAGCTGCATGATTTCTGGGGATTCTGTTCACAAGACTGTACAGTCTATGATGGAGCATTTATGTGAAATCTTGTACTTCTCCAAGTCACAACGTCAAGATATATTTGCATCCCTCAATCGCATTGCATCAGGAAGGCGTTTGTATCCAGAAAATGAAACAATTTCGAAACCTCGGTATTTCCTGGAAGATGCAACTAGCAATGGGAACTGGGGACTCTTAACCGTCACTCGTTTGAAGGATGTCGAGTTCGACAACATATTGATTGATGCGGCCTCCGAATTCAACATCATTACTGTCAAGACTTTGAAAGCCGCAAAGATTTCGAAACAAGAAGCTATTCGCAGCTCAACCGTAATCAGTAATTCAGAAAGAGAATTTAGAGATGCCTATGGATACATTGATCTTGAAGTTAAGGTGGGTGATGCCCTGACGCATGCAAAATTCTACATAGTCAAAGAATATCCGAATTACGATATGATTCTGGGACGCTCGTGGGTACACAACAACAAGGCAATGCTGGGAGTACGTCCTTTGCCGATTTCAATACCTGAAGGATCTCCAACAAGCCATCCAATCCCGAAGATTATTTGCTGTCGTATCAATCACTCACAAATGTAACGCAATTACCTGGAGAGAGCCCGCCAGCATATGTTAGGAGATTCCGGACCCAAGTAAGTCTCATCGAACAACCTTTTTTGCAACCAGTCACTCTTCCTTCTGATAAGTCTCGGGGACTCGCTCCAATTAACAACCCAACCGCCACTAGGAGATTGAATGGGATGCTGGTCCTTTCAAACGCTTTGTCAAAAGTTTAGAATATGTCTCGATTAATAATGACGAGTCCAAGGACCAAGTAGGTGTGCAACGTCCAAACCCATTTCAAATTGGAGATTTGGTAACAAAGGCGACCGCGTTTCAAGTTGGAGGTGTGACAGTTGTTAGAGCATAGCTCGGTCAACCTCGAATGCGTTGCTATCTCAAGCATTTTTGTCAATCTTAGTGATCAAAACTCTAAGTCTTGATTTCTAGCCTACATAGCTAAGTCTCAGACTAGGATAGAAAAGTATAGTTGATCTCAAGGACTTCATGGTGATTCATCATACAACGACGAAGATCTATACAAGGAACCGTGGAACTTCATCAACAAAAAGGTATGTGGAGACTTGAACTTATCTATCACTCAAAAGTCTATCTCTTCTATCTCCTACTTCTTATGAGACAAAAGTCATATGCTATATAGACTAGATCATACACATTTGACATTTCGAGCTGAGCATTCATCGCTTATCTTTTATCTCGAAATCGTATGTTGGTAAAGCGTTTCGCTTTGATCAAGTTTATCTTTACCTAGTGACGAAAGTCATGAAAAGTTTCAATCACTTTGAGAATTGCTCTGACGTGAATCGGTCTGTGAATAACGGCTACATGGCGTCCTCTGAGAATGTCTCAATGATTGAAATGAGAGTTTAGATTACATAACCATAAATTCCTTGAACCGAAGTTTTCGAACTTTGTTGATCAAGAGAAATCAGGAAGGATTGTGGAATTGGCTTTCCAAGTCCGCGAACTGTCGGAAGTTCTCGACCGAGAATTTCTGCTGGATTTTTCAAAACTTGTTTGTGTGCCAAGTCCGCGAACTGGCGGAAGTTCTCTTTCCGAGAATTTCTGCTGAGTTTGGAAAACTCAACCGATTAACTTAAGTCCGCGAACTTATTTGTGAACTTAAGAGGTTATGATCTAAAGATGTGCTCTGAACATGAAACATTAAATTACTAAGGAATGCATTATGCAAACCGTGGCTATAATGTTCATGATCCGATTCAATCGAATCATCTTTGTTTCAATTGTGTCTTGTATAGTTACATAAGATCTCATAGCAATTGAACAACTCTTTAACTAGTTCATTTGAGTCAATTGAACTAGTTATGGTGAAGAAGAACAAGGTTAATATGAAATGCTCATATGGTTGACCTTTTGGGTTACTATGTTGAACCAACATACACGTACACGTTTGGGCATGTTTTCACGAACCCAGTAAACGTCTACCCAAGTGTGTGTGACAAGCTAAGTTTTCGATCTAACGGTTGAGAAATATTAGCTTGAATCTAAATCAGGTTTTCATCTAACGGTGAATAAGGATTGCTTTGTAACTAAGGCAAAACCCTGATTTGAAGGCTATATAAAGGAGACATCTAGCATTGTGCAAAAATAATCCCCACACGTTTGTGTGATACTAGTGCGCCCGCTAGAGTCGATCTCCATTAACCTTTGATTTTCTTCTCTAAAATCAGGTTAACGACTTAAAGACTTCATTGGGATTGTGAAGCCAGACCGATACTACTTTATCGTAGTTGTGTGATCTGATCTTGCATCTTCTATCGTACGAGTACAATCGATTGATTGGCTTGAGATCGTGAGAGTTCTCCGATAGGCAAGATAAAGAAGTCACAAACATCTTCGTCTCACTGTTTGTGATTCCTTGACAATCCGCTTGTGTAGTCAGGAAGGATTGTAGAGAGGTGATTGATTAATCTAGGCTGTTCTTCGGGAATAGAATATCGGATTATCAATTGGTTCCTGTTCACCTTGATTTTATATCAAAAGACGGAACAAAACCTAGGGTTTATCTGTGAGAGACAGATTTATCCTATGATATACTTTTTTGTGTGAGACAGATCTGTTTATTATCAAGTCTGTGATTTTGGGTTACAACAACTCTTGGTTCTGGGTGAGATCAGCTAAGGGAATCAAGTGCGCAGTATCCTACTGGGATCAGAGGCGTAGGAGTACAACTATACCTTGGATCGGTGTGAGACTGATTGGGGTTCAACTATAGTCCAGTCCGAAGTTAGTTTGCAGTAGGCTAGTGTCTGTAGCGGCTTAATACAGTGTGTATTCAATCTGGACTAGGTCCCAGGGTTTTTCTGCATTTGAGGTTTCCTCGTTAATAAAATTTCTGGTTTCTGTGTTATTTCTTTTCCGCATTATATTTTATATAATTTAAATAATACAGGTTGTGCATTCGTGATCATCAATTGGAAATCCAACCTTTGGTTGTTGATTGATATTGATTGATCCTTGGACATTGGTCTTTGGTACCGTCCATGTATTCCTTGTATTTGATAAAGACTCGCTATTTTTTTTAGCTTGAGTAAAAATCAAATCTAGAGAGAGATATTAACTTCTTGAGATACTTTTATCTAGATTGAGTCTGATTGTCTAGTTGATTCTCTAGCAATGTATTTCGGAGTTAGGCCATACAGATTGCTAAGCGAAATATTGGGTGGTGCTGTTAGACCCCCGCTTTTTCAATTGGTATCAGAGCAGGAAAACACGTTCAAGACCTAACAAGTCTGTGTTTGTAGCGATCTGACTCTATGGACAGAGGTGCTATATCTATTAACGTACCACCAGTCTTTGATGGCTCAAACTACTCAGCATGGAAAGTTGCAATGTGTGCTTATATTCAAGCATGTGATTTTCAAACCTGGGTATGTATTGTTAACGGCTATAATCCTCCGGTTAATACAAAAGACGATGTATCTATACCAAAGGATGTTGGTAGTTATAGTCCTGAGGAATCTCTTGCTGCAATGTAAAACTTTTTTGGGTTAAGTGCTATCAGACAGGCCGTTACCCCAGATCTTCAGTACTATGTGGCGACTTGCACTAAGTATAAAGAAGCCTGGGATATCTTAGAAACTGTATTTGTATACAAGAGATACGTTTCTAAGAAACATGTCATCAATGGAGGGAACAACCTCAACACTCCTTCCATGAATACCGCCTCTGGACAGGTGACAATTCGTGATCCAAATTCTGTTCAAACATTTGCATTCAATGCTGTTTCCGAGACAAGTAAATCCTCTAACTTATCTTGGGCTGATGAGTGTTGTCCATCCGGTTATCGGTTCAATAAACCGTGGTTAACAGAAAGGATCAAGGATTTCATGAAGAGGAGCGTTAGATGTGATAAACATCCACTGTCAGCTATTGCTTCTAAAGATTCTATGGAAGATAAATCTCCTTGTGTCGACGTCTTGAATACGTCTGTTGAATGTGAAGTTACAGCTCTCGCAGCAGAAACCTCCATACACTCAAAATCTGATTCAGAAATTGAGTCTGACACATAGATTTTTGATTTCTTGAACAAATAGGTCCTTCAAGAAAATCTTCAATTAAAAGCTTTATTGAAGAAACTGGAATCTTTAATCCAAGTGAAAGATCTTGAGGTAGATTGTCTTAATGATCAACTCACCAGGACCATTTTTCTAAGGGAAAAAGAGATTAATACTCTCAAAGATGATCTTCAACGATTATCTGGAAGTTCTGATAAAATCTCAGCAATGTTATTTGGTCAGAAATCCTTTGGAAACACCAATGGTTTAGGTTTTAAGAGCAAGATTGCAGATATCGACAACTATGTTCCTAAGTGTCATGGGAAAACAAAGGCTAGCAGTTGTAATAAACAAAAGGCACTTCAACAAGACAAAGGTTCGTCAGATTGTTCGTTTTGTGGAAATGCAAATCATGTTCAAAACACGTGTTGGAGATTCTATCATAGGAACAAGAGAATTTCTAAAATACAAGAGAATATGCAAATGTTGAATATGGATAATCAAAGGTCATGCAAAACCAATACTTCCAGAATCAGAAGAAGGAGGAAACATGTTTTTCCAACAAGCCTTGACAAGCAAAGGGAGCATCTGGCTTAATTTGTCTCTGCTGAGCTCGGAGACGCCTGCGTCCTCATTCTTAGCTTGAGAGGATTGAGGCTCTGCATCTTGTGGCTCAAGTATGTATCTTTGTTTGTTAAATATCCTGCTAACAATATTGTTTGTGGATCCTTAAACTGTGGAAGACCGTGTCAAGGATTAGTATGTGACCTTTTTTAAATCTTCTTATCTTCTTCTTCCTTCTCATACGTATTCATGGCTCTTGTAACTAGAAGCTCTTCTAAAAAGTAATGCAGTAGAAGCAGTCAACGTATACCTATGCAAAGGAATTACTTCCTCAAGGATGATAAAGAAGAAGTCTATAATCAATGAGTTTTTCAATAACAAGAAGGAGTTTTTTGTAGATGCCCTGAGAAAGATCTACAATACCTAGTAAGTCTTCTTTTTGGATTAGTTGGAAGAATAACTAGTGCTTTGAATAGCGATGATTGTGACTACACATAGCTATTTTTGTTTTCATCTTCTCATGTTATTTTTTAGGTTTATTGGTTATTAAATTCTAAAAATATTTGGAGGATGATGTTTATTGCAGTATTTTAATGGTTTGTGATATTGCAATATTTTTACGGGATATGTATTGTTTACGTCCGTGAACTTGAAGGTCCCATATTGCTGTCAAAAGTAAAGTCGTTCATGAATTGGTATTCGTATTGATGAAAGGACGAATGGACTTTTGACATATACAAAAGTTATGCCTATGCAGTCATGTATTTGATGGAAAATAGGATAAAATATTTTGTTCAACAAGGATAAAGTTTATTATGTCATTATGATGAAAAATAGAATAGATCCTTATATGTTATCCACGGTATTGATCTTCATTGATCCATTTTATTATGTTTTACCGTGAAGGCTCCATTGTGTGTCTTATGTTGAGCACCTTACAACTAAGTCGATTTACCTTGGCTTTGTTGGTTGTTCCATAAGATGCTATATGTCGAGCATTAGGAACTAAATTAATCAACTAGTTTGGTTATTTAGTTAGTACTCCATAAGTCTTCTTTCTTATGTTGAGTACATGTACGGTTAATGTTGTCATACTCTATGATGAACTTAGTCGGGGTTCCATAAGTTCTTTTATGTTGAGCCCAAAATAATTGAATTGATTACTTCGGTGATTAGTTTGGTTGTTTGTATTCCAATTAGATTAATTATAGGTTCTCTTGTAATTAATCTAGTTGATTTTTCATATATTCCACAAGTTCTTGTGTTGAGTATATGAAAGTCTACACTATCATGTTCTTTGGTTAATGTCGTCATATATTCCCTAAGGTTTTCCTTATGTTGAGTATTTGAACGGCTAAGTTAGTCATCTCCGTGTGATTGACTTAGTCGTAGCTCCGTGATTTTACTTATGTTGAGCACTTTCAATTAGATTGATCACTTTTTGGTTTGATTTAGTTAGTATTCCAATTGAATTAATCATGGGTTTACTTGTGGTTAATTTGGTTGAGCTTTGGATATAGAAAATCATTCCTATGGTTTTTGGTGTCCAATAAAAAATCCTTATTTTCTTTCGAAATTAAGGTCGCTCTTGTTGTTCTTTCGAGAATGACATCAAATGGGGGAGAGTTCTTTTGAACTTGTGCTTAATGGTAATATCTTGTGGGGAGTGCAGCTGTGGAATTTTATAGGGGTTATCTTGTATCTTAAAACTCCTTGATGAATGTTATTAGCTTTGGCTATTAGATTGCATCTAAATTAAGTTGGTATGTATTTTTCTTTTGGTCATGAAATGTCTCTTGTGGAAATTTCATTATGATCCCATTCTTGTACCTTTGTCAATTTTATTGACAAAAAGGGGGAGAAATATTGTAGTTCACACTACAAATACATATGGTTTTCGGATCATTGTGTAAGGGGGAGTGTTTTCCATGATCAAGATGGAGTATTGACTAAGGGGGAGTGATACATATCACCGTAGTATTATTGTTAAAGTCGTGATACAATTGGACTTTGATGTTATATAATAATACTATGACACTGTATAATAATGATCGAGAATCTCGATTTCTCTCATTGTTATAGCTACGTATCTTCAACAACGATGGTGCTAAACTTACAACCTTTGGGATCATTGGAGTACTTGGAAGGACGAAGATTTCAAGGAACGTTGAAGATTAGACTATGGAATAGGAGCTACTAAAGTTTATCTTTTTTTTGTATTCCATATGTATTAATAGTTTTGTCACTAAAATTGACAAATCGGGAGATTGTTAGAGCATAGCTCGGTCAACCTCGCATGCGTTGCTATCTCAAGCATGTTTGTCAATGTTAGTGATCAAAACTATAAGTCTTGATTTCTAGCCTACATAGCTAAGTCTCGGAATAGGATAGAAAAGTGTAGTTGAGCTCAAGTACTTCATGGAGATTCATCATACAACGACGAAGATCTATACAAGGAACCGTGAAACTTCATCAACAAAAAGGTATGTGGAGACTTGAACTTATCTATCACTCAAAAGTCTATCTCTTCTATCTCCTACTTCTTATGAGACAAAAGTCGTATGCTATATAGACTAGATCATGCACATTTGACATTTCGAGCTGAGCATTAATTTCTTATCTTTTATCTCGAAATCGTGTGTTGGTAAAGCGTTTCTCTTTGATCAAGTTTATCTTCACCTAGTGACGAAAGTCATGAAAAGTTTCAATCACTTTGAGAATTGCTCTGACGTGAATCGGTCTGTGAATAACGGCTACATAGCGTCCCCTGAGAATGTCTCAATGATTGAAATGAGAGTTTAGATTACATAACCATGTATTCCTTGAATCGAACTTTTAGAACTTTGTTGATCAAGAGAAATCGGGAGGATTGTGGAATTGGCTTGCCAAGTCCGCGAACCTAGTTCGCAGACTCAGTCCGCAAACTGTCGGAAGTTCTCGACCGAGAATTTCTGCTGGATTTTCCAAAACTCGTTTGTATGCTAAGTCCGCGAACCCAGTCCATGAACTAGCGGAAGTTCTCTTTCCGAGAATTTATGCCGAGTTTGGAAAACTCAACCGATTAACTTAAGTCCGCGAACTTGTTTGTGAACTTAAGAGGTTATGATCTAAAGATGTGCTCTGAACATGAAACATTAAATTACTAAGGAATGCTTTATGCAAACCGTGGCTATAATGTTCATGAGCCGATTCAATCGAATCATCTTTGTTTCAATTGTGTCTTGTGTAGTTACATAAGATCTCATAGAAATTGAAAAACTCTTTAACTAGTTCATTTGAGTCAATTGAACTAGTTATGGTGAAGAAGAACAAGGTTAATATGAAATGCTCATATGGTTGACCTTTTGGGTTACTATGTTGAACCAACATACACGTACACGTTTGGGCATGGTTTTCACGAACCCAGTAAATGTCTACCCAAGTGTGTGTGACAAGCTAAGTTTTCGATCTAACGGTTGAGAAATATTAGCTTGAATCTAAATCAGGTTTTAATCTAACGGTGAATAAGGATTGCTTTGTAACTAAGGAAAAACCCTGATTTGAAGGCTATATAAAGGAGACATCTAGCATTGTGCAAAATTAATCCCCACACGTCTGTGTGCTACTAGTGCGCCCGCTAGAGTCGATCTCCATTAACCTTTGATTTTCTTCTCTAAAATCAGGTTAACGACTTAAAGACTTCATTGGGATTGTGAAGCCAGACCGATACTACTTTATCGTAGTTGTGTGATCTGATCTTCCATCTTCTATCGTACGAGTACAATCGATTGATTGGCTTGAGATCGTGAGAGTTCTCCGATAGGCAAGATAAAGAAGTCACAAACATCTTCGTCTCACTGTTTGTGATTCCTCGACAATCCGCTTGTGTAGTCAGGCAGGATTGTAGAGAGGTGATTGATTAATCTAGGATGTTCTTCGGGAATATAAGACCGGATTATCAATTGGTTCCTGTTCACCTTGATTTTATATCAAAAGACGAAAAAAAACCTAGAGTTAATCTGTGGGAGACAAATTTATCCTTTGATAGACTTTTTTGTGTGAGATAGATATGTTCATTATCAAGTCTGTGATTTTGGGTTACAACAACTCTTGGTTGTGGGTGAGATCAGCTAAGGGAATCAAGTGTGCAGTATCCTGCTGAGATCATAGGCGTAGGAGTACAACTGTACCTTGGATCGGTGGGAGACTGATTGGGGTTCAACTATAGTCCAGTCCGAAGTTAGTTTGCAGTAAGCTAGTGTCTGTAGCGGCTTAATACAGTGTGTATTCAATCTGGACTAGGTCCCGGGGTTTTTCTGCATTTGCGGTTTCCTCGTTAACAAAATTTCTGGTATCTGTGTTATTTCTTTTCCGCATTATATTTTATATAATTGAAATAATACAGGTTGTGCGTTCATGATCATCAATTGGAAATCCAACCTTTGGTTGTTGATTGATATTGATTGATCCTTGGACATTGGTCTTTGGTACCGTCCAAGTATTCCTTGTATTTGATAAAGACTCGCAATTGTTTTTAGCTTGAGTAAAAATCAAATCAAGAGAGAGATATTAACTTCTTGAGATACTTTTATCTAGATTGAGTCTGACTGTCTAGTTGATTCTCTAGCAAAGTATTTCGGAGTTAGTCAATATAGATTGCTAAGCGAAATATTGGGTGGTGTTGTTAGACCCCCGCTTTTTCAACAGTGAAAATGACCGCTCAGTCTGATTCACCTACAGAAAGGGAAGATGAGCCATACCTGGTGGCAGATGTTATCTTAGGCGGTTACTGCAAGCTCATCAATGCCGACAAACTGGAAGGAGTGACGATTCACTCACGATGGCCCGAACCCTATAATACCTAAGACGTTGTGCTACCACTTCCTCCAGCGTTCTCCATACCTAAAACGCTGTGCTATCTTTTCCTCCAGCGTTCTCTTTAGTATTTCTTCCAGCAATTTCCTCTTTCATGCAATATTTGTAATTCCTCCAAAATGATTGCACTGCTTTCATTCATAATCAGGGTTTCAATTTCCAAATTAATCAAAGTATTATTTCCTTTTAGGAATTTCTTTACCCCTTAAACATGACACAAAATTCTGATTCAGCCTAAATTATCATTACCCACCAGATTAAACCAGAAAGAAAACCCTAAAAGAAACATTTCGTATCCTTTGGAAAACGATTGGAGGAATGGAATATGTGCAGAAGAAAAGAGGGAAAAATGCTTCGAGCAGTCTACTCCAAAAGAATCAGGAAGACCTCACGACAGGAGCACAGACAGGTTCATGATGTTTCATTATGGCATTACTTTTTCATCTCAAGAATAACATGCGATCACATGAAGGCACATCACTGCCTGAGAGGATTCTGATGTAGCCATGTTGGAAGATTTATCTCAAAGCAATATGAAACCCTTGTTCAAACAAGAAAGCAAAAAAGAAGAAGACCTTCCACTGAGTACAAGGAGAAAGTGTCCACAAATTACGAGAAAATACTCGTCCAAAAAAAAAAAAAGAACATGGAGATTTAGTCATCAAGGAGATCAACCGTGCCTTCACCATCGCCAGAGTCGGCTTCAACACCGATGTCATAGGCCGCCACTGCTTCTTCCTTTGGGTCTGCCTCGACTTGCCTTTCAGATATTTCTGCAACGTCAGCAACGTTCTCCGCTTCAATATCCTCAGTAGGAATAACTTCCGTATCTTCCTCAAGGGCCACTGCAGCATTGGAGATTGTGCTGACTACCTTTGGGCTCTCGGGTTCATCTGTATCAGAGTCGAGGATTATCACGCCATCTTGGATCATATAATCACGCTTATCTTCACCCGGAGGCCGTTCATGTTCAATCCTCCGCTTCTTTAGACGTGCTGCAAATCTCTCGGCTCTCGCGCTCACCGGTGATTGGATGCTTCATCATGCCTCTGTTTTTCCTCCCTGTCGATTGAAGCCAAAAGAGTTTGAGCGCGTTTTCGAGCGATGCGCAGATGCAGAATGGACATGCCCTGTACAACATGATCAGCCTCTCGAAGCGGAAGATCAATTTTAGCCATCACCTCCTTGAACGCATCAGCCTCAGGTTTGTTGACTTCAAAGCTTCTTTCCGGAGAGGTACCCGAGTAATCATCACCAACAGCCTCCATAAGATTCTGCAGGAAGAGGTTATGATTAAAAAAAAATCATTATCAAACGAAAGATCAAGACGTATGACGAGCCTGGAGAAATACCTGGAACAGAGAAGGAAACAATTCTGCGATGGGAAGATAAGTCTCAGAGAATTCTTTATATTTCACAAGCCAACAGGATTCCGGGAAGAAAATGAGTCTCTACTTGCCGTGTATAAAGGCTACAGATGCGGGATAGCAATCAGCGGATGCTTATCAAACCTGAGTATTTGAAGGCAGCTACCGTGCGACAAGAAGAAATGCATCTAGCCAAAGAAACGGGCCAAACTACATCCGGGTAACGCGCACTGAAACCTTTCATGTGAATTTATTTTACTGTCACCATCTAATGCCTACCCCACAATCGTGCAACCATTACGTGCTAGGCAGGGGACTTAATGTTGATGGTGGATTTTATTTCAGGGATAAAATTGTAAAACCAAACTTAATGCGCTGACATCCTGCAAAGGGTAAAGTCGTTTGATAAGTGATGAGTACCTCTTCACTTTATTTATTTGAAGCAATTCAATAAATACACAAAATTCACCCAGAATGGTGCATGCAGCAACAATCCCAAATATTCTGTGAATTTATAGCATTATTAATTAATGCATGATTTGCCTAGTATTTCCTGTGATGTTCTCAGCAGAACTCTTATTATTGGTGCGGCATGATGACTGAGTGTTACTCTCAGCAGAGTAACATGAATCTCCAAGTGTCAATAGTGAGGTATGCACGAAATACCCGTACAGGCTACACCATTCTCTAACAAAGATAATCTCGTATCGGCGTGCTTATATTAGCCCGATCGAGCATATTTAATTTTCTAAGAGAAATATGGACTGTCCGTATCAGTCTCAGAAACGATCACGGCCACGCAAGTTGACCACATGATTCAACCAGCCTAGACGAACCCTAGCAGGAGCATGCGATCACCGAAATGACCATCGGCGAGCCGACTTATGACCTAGCCGGTTGAACATCACACCTTGCTTCCCAGCGTGCCAAAACGCCACCCCTAAAAGAGGGTATCCACGCTGCTTTGGAAGAAGCTCAAACGAGCAAGACTGTTCAACACAGTCTTAAAACGATCGCGACCGTCCAACTTCACCAGCCTGATTGGACGGCTTAGATCGCACCATGAACGATTGAGAGGCGCCAACGCACACATTGGCGGGCCCACTCTATCCCTGCCTGATCGGTTTGCTCACGGCGTGGTCATGGAGCCATGAACGTTTGCCCGAAACACGATGGGAGTGATGCTTTTCAAGGGTCACGAAAATTCCACTAATGTCTTAAATTGATCACAACCAACCAACTTAATCAGCATATTCAGATGGCTTAGATCGTACCTAGAACCATCTGGGAGGTGCACATATGTTCACCGTCAGCCCAACGTGGGCCCCGCACGATCGGTCTCTCCAAAGGAGAAGCATAGCTCGCCAAACCGTTTGGCCAAAGTCACGTATACGTGACTGTTTCAAAACCCTAATTAGGGTTTGCGGCGTTGCATATCTGTCGTAGTTCGATCATGACCATCCATCTTCGCCAGCCTGGATGGAGGGTGTAGACATAGACTTAAGAGGTCCCAAGGGTGTCAACGTGATCACTGTGGGCCCACCTTTGCATGTAGCCGGCCGGCCTAGGAAGACTAGGACTCGGCACCTCGAAACGCGCTCCCCAAAGTGGCATGTCACGCAACCTTTAATCTTTTGCGGCAATGTATTTCTGTCGCAAATTGATCACGACCACTCATCTTTGCTAGTCAAATTGAGTGGCCTAGATCAAGCCTTCACGGGACGAAGAGGTATAGGCGTGCACAACAACGCATGACCGGTCGGTCCCACCAAGATCGGCGCCCATGTGTGGAAGCCAAAGAGGGATGCTTGCGCACCTCCTAAAAACCCTAAAATTTCATCAAACGGTCGCAAATATATGTCGTAAACCATCTCGTCCGTCCAACTTTTCCAGCTTGGTCAGACATCTTAGGTTAAAGACTAGGTAACCAATGAAGCATCTCGATGATCACCGCCCGACACTCTGCCACAGGGAGTGATCGACCAGGGGATAGCTCACCCGTGTGGCCTTTGAACGATCACTTGAATAGGTTGGAAAAGGTGTGATCGTGTGATAATCACCACTCCTACACGACCCCACTACTCCATCACTTCACCTCCTCCACTTCCTACGAGATGAGGTTTACGCTAAATGACTTGTATAAATTGGTCCTTCACCTATTTCCAAACAACACACAGACAGAGAAAAACCAAGTATTGTCACAGTATCCAGAAAACACCCAGAACTGATAGCTTACATTGTGCAAGCCAGTTCATCATTCTGATACAAGTCATAAACAACCAACACCTTCACAATCTCAACACCTTCTTCGCTTCCCTCCCTAAGATCGACCACATATCCTTCACTTTGTGACCAAAGCAAGTCTGGAACGGCCATTTCTTGGTTTAGGACAGAATTGTATAGATTGATCTCTCGAATCAAAAGCACTCCCGTGCAGTGCATTTGTTTAGGGTTTAGATTCGTTTCTCATCCACACACACCCAAATTTACCAAAAACCAGTAGAAACAGTTTTCACCCATAAACAATTAGCGAAACAAGTTATTGTGGAATCACAAACGATGAGACGAAGTTTGTTTGTGATTACTTTTATATCTTGCCTATCGGAGATATAAAATCTCGAGCCAATTATTTCAATTGCACTCAACATGATAGAAACGGCAAGATCAGATCACGCAACTACAAAGATAATAGTTAGGTCTGGCTTCACAATCCCAATGAAGTCTTCAAGTATTTAACCTACAGGGTCTCGAGAAGAAACCTAAGGTTAAAGGAGAATCGACTCTAGTTATGAAACTAGTAACACACAGGAGGTGTAGGGATTAGGTTTCCCAGTTGCTAGAGTTATCCTTTATATAGTTTCAAATCAGGGTTTGCAATCTAAGTTACCTTGGTAACAAAGAATTCAATATTCACCGTTAGATGAACTTAGCATGTTACACACAAATCAAATGTACCCTCATTTAGGTTTATGTAACCGTACCTAAACGTGTACACCAGGTTGGTTCACAAATAGTTAACCGAGGTTAGCCATATGATTACTCTCACATCAACCTTATTCATCTTAACCATAACTAGTTCAAATGACTCAAATGAAACTAGTTAAGAGTTGTTCAATTGTTAAGAAAACAAAATTAAAACCAAATCGGTTTGATTCACTTGAATCAATCATGCACATTATAGCCACGGTTTGCAAAGATTGCATTCCTTATTATTTAAATGTTTAAGTCCATGAAATAACCGATTTGACAAAGTAACCAGCTTAAGTATGCGTACGGGTATGCGTACTTAAGCAACCGGATTTTGAGTTTATTAAGTTTCCAAACTCAGCAGAAATTTTCGGTTCAAAAACTTCCGCCAGTATGCGCATACTTAAGGTGACTAGTTTAGGATTTTGTAATTCCCAAACTCAGCAGATATTTTCGGTTCGAAAACTTCTGCCAGTATGCGTACGGGTATGCATACTTATCTTGTCTCCTTCACCAATTTTGTATACACACATATGCATACTCTTGGTTCCCGGTTTATGGTTTATACACTAATGTGCGGACACACTATATATGCTTATATCCAAAGTTGGTTACATCCTCAACTATTTATTTCAATCATTGAAACATTCTTCTATAATGACAATAGCCGTTTTCACACACTATTAGCATCAAAGCAATTTTCAAGATATTGAAATAATCATTATTGAAACATTCCAAGCCTACATCAAATGATTGTATCACAAAACCATGTAAGATGTTACTCGGCAATTTTCTCATGATATAAGATGAACTTGGTCGAAGCGAAAGCTTACAAAAACATATTTCGAGAAATATGTAAGCGAGATATACTCAGCTCGAAATCTCAAATGTGTATAGAGAAAACTATATGGTAACACGACTCATGTCTCAATATAGGAGATAATAGAAATAAAATTTCCAAGTGATGGATGAATTCAAGTATCCACATACCTTTTGTCGAAGAAGTTCCACAAGCTCCCCTTAGTAGTTCTTCGTCTTCAAGAGATGAACGCCGAGAGACCTAAGCTCAACTACACTATCTATATCCTAGTCTGAGACATCTATAAATAGGCTAGAAATCAAGACTTATAGTATTGATCACTAACATTGAAAAACATGTTTGAGATAGAAACGCATGTGATTTCGACCGAGCAATGCTCTAACAATCTCCCCCTTTCTCAATTTTAGTGACAAAACTATCAATACATATGCATTACAAAATAGATAAAAATTGTAGCTTTCCATCCACATGCTTGATCTCCTTGGAATCTTCAACGCGACTCGAAATCTTCGTCACTTCCAATCACTCCATGATCCTAAAGGTTGTAAGTTCAGCATCATAGTTGTTGAAGATCCGTAGCTACAACAATGAGAAAACAAAATGCTCTCAATCATTCTTATACAGTGTCATAGTATTATTACACAACATCAAAGTCCAATTGTATCATAACTTTGACAACAATACTATGATGATATTCATCACTCCCCCTTAGTCAATACTTTATCTCAACATGAAAACCACTCCCCCCTTACATAATGATCCGTAAACTATATGTATATGTAGTATCACACTACACATTAATTCCCCCCCTTTTTGTCAATATAAATTGGCAAAGGTACGAAAAATGGTGGGATCCTCATGAAATTTCCATGGAGATACTTCATGACTAAAAGAGAATACCATACCAACTTATTTAGATGCAATCATAAAGCCGAAGCTAAATGCATTCATCAAGGAGTTAACAAAGATACAACATAACCCTAATATTCCACAACCGCACTCCCCACAAAGATTTGGCAATTAAGCACAAGTTCAATATGAACTCTCCCCCATAAAATGTCATCCCCGAAGGAACAACAAAGGCGACCTTACTTTCACAAGAAAAGAAGGATTTCTTTTGGATAAAATCACATGAACAACATGGATTTGAATCCAAAAATTCAATTGAAATAACCACAAGAGAGCCCATGGTTAGTTCAATCGAAAACTACAACCAAATTAATCACAAGAAAACCCATGATTAATTTAATTGAGATACACAACCAAATTAACCACAAAAGTGATCAATTCAATTGGTCATGCTCGACATAAGAGAACTTACGGAGCAACAACTAAAATAACTAAAAGAGAATGATCAATTTAGTTGGTCGTGCTCAAACATAAGAGAACTTACGGAGCAACACAGTATATGCACAAAAATGTGGATCGGAGATCGACCAAATACTGCGGAATAGACAAGGATTCATCCTATTTTCCATCACTATTTGCACAATGACATACAATAGGCTTAATCCTTGTAAAACAAAAGTTTTATCCTTTCTTCCATCAAATAATGACATAAAAGGCTTTAACTTTTGTAATGTCAAAAGTTCATTCGATCTTCTATCAATACATTCATACCGACATAATAGAGATAACTTTTGAACAAGTATGAGGAGAGAGAAATGAGGAGAGAGAAAGTCTGGAGTATTCTCTAGGGTTTTTGGCGTTTATTTAATTTTTTCTTCATCATTTGTTGATCTTTGGAGTAATGATGGTTGCAGAACCAATCTTATGTCATGTACCTGCTATGGTTAGAAGAGGGTGTCCCATATCATATCCTTGTTAGTAGTTAGTAAGTATAATTAGTATTATTAATTAGTTAATTAGTATTTAATTGAGTTGTAATGGATGGTATAGATGATGTCATAGGCTGTCTTAGTAGCCGTTAGATATCTAAGAGAGAAAACCTAGCTTTTATAAGTTGTAGAGTATGTAATGAAGAGTTCAATCCAATTTTAATCAAAAACTAATCGTTCATTCGATTTTTAGGCTGTTCGCAAGAGCAGAGAAACTTGATTCTCTGAATCAAGTGTTTATCCTTTCATTGTACATCTCAGTACATGAAAATTGGTATCAGTTTCATTTCGATCCATGGGAGATTTTTTGTATCGAGCTAGGGAGAAATGTGCAGCCTATAGCCATTTACTTGATTTGAAGAGAAAATATCAAGATCTGCTTAACGATGTACCTTCATTACGTCGCAATTATCGTCTTTGGGAAACAAATTATGAAATCTCCATCGCCAATCTTATATGGGATTCAATTAAATTACCACCATTAGAACAACAATTCGTTCATCGAGTTGTCAATACGGGAGCTACGCAAGAGGATGAGATTTTTAGTGAATAATTGGTACCTGAATTCAATCAAGTTCTTACTCCAAATTCACTTCCTGATGCTACTCTAGATTCAATTTTGGATTCCGATTCTAAGACCGATTTAGTTACTGGTTTAAATGGGTTTTTAAGATCGACATCAAAAATTGAAGACTCTGCAAATTTAATTGGTGATTTCATAGTCTCTCCGTTTGAGAAAATCGAATCCATTTCTACTGATGTTGATGATGAAGATGATTCTATCGACTTGGAGTTGATTCCTCAATTTCTCTTTGTTGAAACTGAAGACGATGATGATTGTCTCGATTTCGAATTCCTCATTTATTCATTTTTCTTCGATGAAGAGGATGATTTACCTGATGAAGTGAATTATCAAACTACAGAAGCTATGAGTACTGAGGGTAGTTATGAGAAACTCCAAAGCTTAAAGGAGTTCGTCAGCGGTAACAACGAAGTACTTAGTAAGAATCGTTTTGCTCTTCTTCCTGATTATACTCGGTTATTGTTTGATCGTGGAAAAGATTTCAAACTCCTTAAACCTTTTTCTTACTTAGCTGGAATTTAAGAATTTGGTTTTGATTCCATTACTTCATGTGCTTTTGCACTATATGTCTGTTCGATTTTACTGGCCACCTGCAAGGGTTATTCTGTTCATGAGCTGGTTACCAGGCATGGGTACTAATCATCTTGGACGTTTCGTAAATAAATTGTGGATATGTTGGCTAATGGTGGTGTTATTAGTACTGCTGAAGTGATGTTTGATAAAATGTCTGGGAGTAATGCTGTGAATTTGAGTGATATTGGAGTTGATTTTTTCTGGCAGCTCACAATGGTAGAGTTTTTGATCGCGTAAAAGCTAAATTGCAAGTTGATTCTAAGTTGGGATACTTCCGAGAATTGTTTTTTGCTGCTTTAGTTGCTGGAACACCAGCTAAGAATGGGGTTCTTCTTACTGCTAAGAGGTTGCAGGTCACTGTTTATTTTTATCTCCATTTTGATTATACTCGCCCCTTGTTTGATCGAGGTAAGTGTACTATGATCTTATCATTTAATTATGAGAAATTACTTCTTCTTAGCCTAGGGTATTGTGGATGGGGAAAAACGGTTCGCTGGTTTTTTAGGGAAGTGAAGAGACGGACATGTTGTCGAGACTCCTTAACCGAGCAAACTGCTTAACCTCACACAAATGCACTGCAAAGGGAGTGCTTAGATTCGAGAGATCATTTTGTAGGACACGGCCTAAACCAAGTCAATGGTCGTTCCAGAGTTAATTCGGTCTCAAAGAGGGAGATGGGTTGATCTGTAGGAGGGAAGCTGAGAATTGTGTGGGATCAGTGATGATCAAGGATTGTGGATGTGTTGAAGGTTTCTGCAATTTTTGGTGAACTTGTGAGTTCGAATAAGTTCTGATAGATTGATGAATTCTTGAGAGTAGTTACTCGAGAAACTCGACAATTGCTGATAGCTAGTGATCATTCGTTGTCTTCAATCATGGATTCAGAGACTTATTTATATTGTCAGAGTCGTGAACACCTTGATCCCTGTAAGTGTGACGGTTTCTTGAGTGAAAGAGTGGGAAAGTGGGAGATCGTGGTGAAACCAGTTCCAGATTGTGCGGAGTCTTGGTTGATCATTTACCCACTACTTTGCTAACTCCTTCAACCGTTGACACGATTATCACATTTATCGTTGTGGATGAATCCACGTGCTGTAGGCCGCCAGACCAAAACCCTAATTGATATCCCCCAATTTGACGTGATTGATGTCTCACGAATCGTGGAGTCTACATGACAGACGTGTATTAATTAGTCAGTTGTTGACTGATTAGACAGTGAGTCTATGTTTTGGTGAATCGAGCATGAGTGATGAATGCTCAGCGATTCATGGATCGAACATGTAGTTCTCTGAAATGATGTCAATATTGTAGATTCAGTAATGGATTATTGACCAGTATTTGAGCGACTTAGCAAGTATTGCTCAATTCGGCGAATTATTGAATATTGAGAATTTGACGAGCAACTGAGCAAGTATTACTCAATTCGACAAATTAATGATTATTGATAATTTGATATACAATTGAGCAAGTATTGATTAATTTGACAAATTACTGATAAATTACTAAATATTGATAACTGGATCAATATTCGAGCAATTGAGCAAGTATTGCTCAATTCAACGAATTACTAATTTTGACGTGTAACTGAGCAAGTATTGTTCAATTCGACAAATTACTAATATTACTAAATATTGATAGCTGGATCCAAGGTTTTTAAAGCGTTAAGCGAAACGTGAATCGTTTTTCAATTTCCATGAAGCGAAGCGTATGTTAAAGTGTGAAGCGTAGATTCATGGTTGATGTTTGAAGCAGATGCTTTCTTGTAAATAACAATAAATGTTAGTGGTAATTATAAAATCTAGGAAGATAATATTCATATAAATTTAAAATAAGTCCTAAAATTATCAAAAACTAAAGCGTGCCACAATGGTTGACCTCGCTGCCGTCGAGCGGTGGGTGGCAGGTTCGATTCCCACCGAGAACATCTTATTTTTCTTTAACAACAGGCGGGAAAATGTGTTGACTGGTCAAGAATCGCATCTTTACTGAAGGAATCTTCCACTTCTAACATGATTCACTTCAAATGAACGAGTTGGAGCGAAATCAAATAAATTGAAGCGACTCGTACGAGTCAAAGCGTGACTCGTACGAGTTAAAAAACCCTGGTTGGATCAATACTTGAGCAATTGAGCAAGTATTGCTCAATTCGACGAAATATTTATTGGTGACGTGACCCAATAAAATATTAAAATATTGGTAGATTACCAAATATTATATGATTAATTCAAATGTTGGTTGTTGAATACATCATAAATTCATTAGTGTTTGAATCTTGCTCCGAATGATGATTCGTAGAACATTTATTCGAAACCCTAATTTCAGATAAATTATTTGTTAACTAGCGAATCGCTGAAAATAGGTCATGAGTGATAGGACCGACCACATGGGATATGGCGTCCATGTGGTGCCCAGTGCTCGAGTGAGCATGCACCAGGGTTCTCAGTTGGAGAGTTTGTGAAAGAACGATGATTAAATGCCGGATTCATCATTTATTGAAAAAATTGATTGGTTCAACATTAGGTGATAAAACCCAAGTATGAAAGATGGGAGACCGACCAAGAGGGCATGGGGCCGGCTCTTGGTGATCACGGGACCAGTTGTTGGTCGTTTGAGCAATCCCTAGGTTGGTTGGAGAGAGTTTGGGCCCAATACGAGCAATTGAGCAAATTAGGCCAGAATTATGAAAACGTGTGGGACCGGCTTTGTGCAAGCCCTAGGGATGACTCTAATCGGTCAAGAAGTCATGCACGTGTTGCCGTGGTGTCCGTGTTGGAATGAGCATGTATGCTCAATTGATCAACATTTTTTAAATATTAAAATAAGAGTATTTTAACATTTAAAATTGTCGTGAGAGGCTATCCGGTCATGTGACCATGTTGGCTTTTAGTTTTTCATGATTCGAGCAAAATTTGAGAAAATATGAAGGAAATATGAATTTCGCTCAAACCAAGGAGCTTCATGAATTGAGGAAAATAATAATTATAAAAGACTAGGGATTGCAAGGTGTGGGGCCGGCCACGTCTAGGGCATGGCCGACCGGCTATGTTGCCCGGTCCCGCACGCCTTTCCCTAATTTTATATTATTATTTTTTCATGAAACCGTGATATTATGGAGAATCCATGAGTTTTCGTTGAAACCGAGAAGTTTCATGAGTTTAGGAATAATAATTATAAAAAACTAGGGATTGTGAGGTGTGGGACCGGCCACGGCTTGGGCACGGCCGGCAGGCTATGTTGGCCGGTCCCGCACGCCATTCCCTATTTTATAATATTATTTTTCGTGAATCCATGAAGTTATTGAGAATTCATGAGTTTTGCAAAAACAAGGAAAGTTGCTAAAACCAAGGAGTTTTCATGAGTTCATGAAATAACAAAAACAAGGAAAATAATGAGAGAGGCATGGGACTGGCCACGGCTACGGCATGGCCGGCCGGCCGGTGGGCCCGGCCCCATGAGCGCCTCTTCATTATTTTAATATTTATTGTTTTTCTCCCGCTCTGTGTAGGATTCCTCATCTGTCCATGTTTTTTGAATGCTCGTTTATGCATCCAGGTGCTCAGTCATGCATCATTGTCGAGTACACTTGCACCATTTTTGTGGGCCCTACTCAGTGGTAGTCCAGATGCCCGGTTGTTGAGTATTATTAGTAGTTTATGAAATTTAGTGGAGAATAATTCATGAAACTGAGCAATAAAAATGAGTAGTTCTATTATCAATTCATAGGATCAGTCGTGGATTCGACCATGAATTCGGAATAATAAAGTTAAGTATTACCATTCCATGGGATTGTGGATTCGACCATAGAATCAGAGTAATTAAATATTACTATTTATGAGATCTGTCGTGGATTCAATCACGAAATCAGAGTAATAAAATTATCTATTATCATTCCATGAGATTAGCGTGAATTCGGTCATGAAATCGGAATAATGAGATGATACAATTGTTTATTGCCATTCCATGCGATCAAGCCGTGAATTTGACCGTGGAATATGAGAAATTGTTATTGCCATTCCATGGGATCAGGACGTGGATTCGACCATGGAATAGGAGCTATTGTTATTGCCATTCCATGGGATCAGGCCGTGGATTCGACTATGGAATAGGAGCAATTGTTATTGCCATTCCATGGGATCAGGCCGTGGATTCGACCATGGAATAGGAGCAATTGTTATTGCCATTTCATGGGATCAGGCCGTGGATTCGACCATGGAATAGGAGCAATATATATTGCCATTCCATGGGATCAGGCCGTGGATTCGACCATGGAATAGGAGCAATAATAGATCATTCTGGGAATTCAGTGGTAAATGTCACGGCAGAATTAATCTATTACAGAAGGGATATTAGCCAGTTAAAGCGTCATACCCATTCCGAAGGTGTATAGTCAGAATACAGCGAGTTGCCGAAGTCCTGAAGACGTTGTTGCTCTCAATCTACGGAGAACCTCCTGGATCTATACACGGTATCTCTACATAGTCAGTGAACAGTGAGTGTTACCGACGTCTTGAAGGCGTTGTTGTTCTCAATCTACGGAGAACCGCCCAATCGTTCTTCTATGTAGAGGCGAGTCTCTCTCATGTAGTCAGGGAACAGTGAGTGTCACCGACGTTCTGAAGGCGTTGTTGCTCTCAATCTTACGGAGAACCGCACAATTACGTTGTTCTACATAGAGGACACGATGAAATGCGTGGCACTAAACGCTCAGCTAGTAGAGGCCTTTCAGGAAACATATTCATCATGGCTTCGTAAAATATGAATCGTTGCATGCCTGAAAGCCGTGTCAAAACATGCCTCATGATTTTATGGTTTTGCCCTTTGTTGAAAATCCACCATCAACATTAAGTCCCCTGCTTAGTGGGGAACAATCATGTTCAGCAGTAATGCATTAAATGGTTATTTTCAGTCGATGAGATCGGTGGTTGAACTCAGTCTACAAAGGTAGTCTCAGAATCCTCGATTTGCTCCAATGGTGTCATGTACGAGCAAATGCGCAGATAAGGAACCTGATAGTATGATAGAGTGTCATCACGTGAGCACGGAGAGATGAGGCACTGCTGATTTGGACGCCCGGAGGTTCAGTTCTGGTTGGTTTAGCGTTTGCGGGCCCGAGCTCAAAAAGAAATCCTTGTTTAAGGAAGGGACGTTCGTTCTTTCTTAGTTTAAGAAATAAACAAAATAAACCTGAGTCTAATGATAAAAATTTTGTCTATGCGCTTTCATGGAAGCCAATCTTTTTTTTTTTTAAATATGTGAGATTTCCGAAAGGGAATAAACTGTCGTTTCAAAGGTGGATGCTCGTGAGAGGGAGCAAAAAGAAAATATACATATATTTTCAAAGTTACATGAGTTTCACGTTTAAGATGTATATTTTTGTAAAATCAATGTTTTGATTTTGAACAACTGTTGAAAGTAGACAATTATTCACGGTGAGATAATGTATGTATGTGAGTTCTCACAATTGTAGAATGGACGTCTGTCCAATTTTTGAAAAACCAGTGAATGTTCACACAGTGAAAGCTTATGTGAAATTAAGTTTTTGATTTTCAGCAATTGCTAGAAGTAAACAATTTTTGATGAAATACTGTTTGCATGGATTTTGTGATCTGGTAGTGTATGCACAAAACCAATGAGTGTTCACTCGGTGGGAGTCGCTCACACGGTGAAAATAATGTGAATTGTTCACATGATGGAAGTTTCGTGAATTGTTCACAGTTTTATGAAAATCACGTTATGGTTTTGAATAACGAATTTTGTTCGTCTTTGAAGATTCGAAGGAGCGAACAAATTCTCGAGATTATAATCACTACAGCTAGTGAAATTGTAAATAGGTAAGAGTTGGGTGGTTACCATTTTTGTAGACGCTGATGTGCATATCTTTATTCCATGATTCATTGTTTTGTTGAATCCCGCGCTTTGTATGAATGATGTGCTAAAATAGCCACTATGCAAGAATGACTGACTCCCACGATGATACTTCCAAAGATGGTGTCTCCAGAGATGACATCTCTACGGATGTGACTTTAAGAAATGGTACTTCTGGGACCTCTGAGTGATGGTGAGAGATCCTTCACACTGAGTTGTAATATTTATCACATGATGATCGTGTAGTGATACCCCAGATCAATGTAGACTTCACGGAAATGGAAGAAAGTCTTCAAGGCGGAGAATCCAGAATTAAGTACCACGGGATGTTAGCAAATGACGCGCAGTCCCCAGCCGTTGCTTTGGTGAGTTGTTAGTGCTCCTTGTGTCATGAATTTTCCATTCCCGTGCAATTAGGATCACGAGACCAAGGTTTGTTATTTATTTTCAGAATTTTTCTCCATCAATCCTTGAAGGTCTTCAATTCTCTGCTGGTGAACAAGCAATTTCTGAATCGAGCGTCGAAGAAGAAGTTGTTAATAGAACTCCTTGAATGAAATATCAATAATTATTGTTGATGTATCCAGGAGGAAATCATTGTAGATAAGCAGCATGTTGACGAAGAGTGCTCTTCTTTGGGACATGAGAATATGGAGAATTCCCGAAATCCCGAACTGAATGGAGATTTCGACGTTGCTAAGCCTTCAAATGATTTAGAGACTCCCCTAGAAAGTATATCTTCTGTAATGTCTTTATAGAAGTATGAACTTGCTGATTTGTGAATGAATGAATGAGAATCCATGTGAGTATACGAGTAATTTTGCTGAAATACGTCACCAGAAAATTTCAGACTTCATCCTTTTAGTAAAAACACTGTATAATCTTCGTCCGGAGTTGGATTTTCGCGACCTGCATATGTATCTTCAAGACCAGAAAATTTCCAAGCTTTAGAGAAGAAGATTTTTGAGTTTTGAGCATGTTTAGGTCCTAAAAATGCGAAACAGTAAACTTCCAGGAGACTTTCAGAACTTTTTCAGATTGTATGTTGTCCAATGTTTTGGCCACATCTCTTTGCTTGTGTTCTCCGATTGCTGTGAATTTTGGATATGTTGTAGAGGATATCCATACGAAGATAATGGTATATGACCCATCCCTAGATTCTTCACCAATTGCTCCCAGTTCGTCGTCTTATACATGGAAGCGTAAAATTATCTTAGACGGGCTTGTTGTAAAACATTCTTGTTGTGTCTTTAGACCATACGCTTTTGTCTTGAAAGGTTGGTGAAGAGAATCTTGTTCTTCACCAATTGCTCCCAGTTCATCGTCTTATACATGGCAGCGTAAAATTATCTTAAACGGGCTTGTTATAAAGACACTCTTGTTGTGTCTTTAGACCATTCGCTTGTGTCCCGAAACCCTGGTCACGGGACCATCACTGAGGTTGCTCTCAAGAGGGGGCGATGTAATGACTATGATTGCATGTCCCGGTGGCATCATTACTTTTATGATGAATGATCAGCACATGAGAGTCTGGTGTCACGAGTCTTGGATTGTGAGACTTATCGCCATGATCAGTGGACCGTCAGTCCCCAGTATTTTGTTAAATATCTCTTTTCGTTTTCCCTTATTCTTGCAAGACCTAGATAGAGGACCCAGGTAGAAAAATTTATGTAAAGACCTAGGTGGTTGAAGTTGGAGGTACCTTGATGAAGGACTTAGCGGAATGACCCGGTGGACACCGATCGACTGTGGAAGTTATGAATCCCGTCTAAGAATTGCTGCTTGCATGTTGTATGCTCTGGAAACTGTAGGAACCTCATACGACGTCGGAATCCGATGCTTGACCCCAAGTTTTGAAGCTAAGAGACTGAGTTATCACATGAGAAAAGAATCACTCAATTTGGAATTGTAGAGGTCAGCCAACGAAGCGTGCACATTTATAATTTTTAATCCCGTACAAACTTTTCAGATTTCATAGACCTGACCGTAAAGGCCATATCTTTCAGCTCGTATGTCCGATTAATGCGCCCCTTTGGTATGTTGTAGAAGAGACATAGGCGAACATCTTTTGTTGAGGAGGAATTGTCCCATTCCTTACCCGCTGGTACGTTTTGTAAACCCATGGCCTAAAATGTGTTGTATCTCTTTTTTGGAGGCGATGAGAACATCTTGTAGAAGACTTTGGTTTGTGGCTGTCTGTCGTGTAAGCTTTGGGAACACATTCATGTTATCATGTTTTCACATCTTGATATGAATCATTAGGGCTTGAAGAAGTAACCCATAGAGTAAAGCTTCAGAGAATGGATAGTTGATGAACCCAGATGTTGCGCCTGAGACTGATGCTGGGATCACAATTAAATTTTCTCCATAAATTCTTGCTGATGCTGAGACCATGAATGGATTTCCTCCACATATCCTTGTTGATGTCGATACTATGGTTGGAGTTGCTACAGAGACCGAAGATGATAGTCTTTGGTCTTCCATCCAGTGAGTCTTTACATGCACGAACTAATTGGTGAGTTGAGCATTCCTAAGATGAAGGTGTACTAGGATTTCAACCCAAATTCTCCTGAATATGACTTTACTGTGAAGTGGCTTCGTCAGGGAATATATGTTGTTGCGCGGTAGATGGAAGCAACAGTCTTTATTCTGGATATGATTGATGAAGAGAGGAAGTTCCCCAGTCGTGCATGGGCTTGTGATGTAGAGAGGTTTCGTTTGATGACGTTTCATGTAATCACATCTGGTTGTAATGACTTCTTATGTGGATAACATTTATTGAAATATATTGAATTGATATTTCCAATAAAATCAAGTCCCCAATGCATCCCTCATCCACTTAGCAGAGTTGAAGGAGTTTGTAGCGTCCATTAATGAATGATGTTGCATCTGCTTCAAAAGGCTTACCATTGGATAGTGAAGACTTCTCGATTGTAATTCAGCTGCACTTTGATCGTGTCGGTATTGAACCAGTGTGTCACCATCGAGATACTGTGCTGAAGCTAGAGGAGCTATTATCGAAGGTGTACTCTTTGATCGGGAGTATAATTCGAAGGCTTCTTATATGCTTGAGCGCTGAAGCGTCGAATGTCTTAGGCTTGATTATATTGGCTCGTGTATCTTCTGTTGATTCGGCATTCCGCTGCGATAGCGGGATTCAACACTTGTACAGTCATCAGAGATTTCTGATACTCGTGGACATTCCTACAAGCCTATGGATAAATGCCCAAAGTGTTCTTTTCCATGCTTCTTCATCTCTCAGTAGTGAATGTCTGGGTGCGATGCTCGATTCGAAGCGATGTCAGATTCAACCACTTGGTGAAATACTAATGCGGTGAATCTACCATTTATAATGTATTGCAGAGTTGCTAGCAGAATTGAGTCCCCATGCTAGGATAGCATGTGAGGAAATAAATGACTTAGACACCACTACAAAAATATTGAGTTTTAGCCACGAGCTTCTTGCCACGGTTTCACATTAGTCGTGGCTATTGATGACATATTACCACGACTCATCCTGGGCGTGGCAGTAGATCATTCATTTGCCACGGTTTGTAGAGTATTTGCTTCGGGCTGATACGGAACCCATACTTGTATGCTATCAACGCATTCATAGCATTTTAGTCACGACATTGTAGGCCGTGGTAACTGGTGGGCATTTGCTACGACGTGTGGTGCATATGTTCGGAAGAAACTGCCCATATTTACCTACCCACTTCTCCTCGTTCTTCTCCTCTCAGCTCCCATGAGCGGGAACCACCGGAAAAAAAAAGTGTAGCTCTCTCTCCTTCCTAATCCCACGGGAAGAATAAACCGAAACTTCAATACTTCATTGTTCTAACCCTACAAGAGAATCATTCCCACCTTGTTATCAATTGCTTGCTTTTAAAATACTAAACTGTGTTAACCAACTTAACCCTAAATACCATTATTCTTATACCTCAATACCTTGTTCTAACACTACAACAGAATCTTTCGACTTTCCTCCTGTTCTTCAACGACAACTTGGATAACGACAACTTGGATAATGTGTTACAAACCCTAGGTACTGAAATATAATAGGGTAAAGGATATCTCCTCCTCGAAAAATATAGATTCTTTCCATTTTTATGTCCGGAAATTTAATTCCTTGTTTATTGTGATTTTGTAATTTAATTTTGAAATCTAATCTGTATTAGTTTAATTTTTCTAATTTGTGGATATGAAATTTCGTAATTGCTGGAATTGATGATTCTAGGGAGTAGAGAAGGAAAAGGAAAAGAAAATAAGAGAGAATAAGGTCAGTGGAAGCGGTGGTGGTGGTTATTCTTCACTTCATCAGAAAAAGATGAATATTCTAAAAATTGGTACTGGTCTGGGTTTTCATTTTTATTATTGTACCATCTACTAAATGTATTCATGGCTGGTTCTTATGATTTATGCTGATCGTGTTTTTTGTGTTATTTGATTTCTGTTTTATATTGATAGAACATAGACATAGTTCTTATACTGTGCAACTAGACTGAGATCTACTGAGATTAAGTTATATACAGAATACTTCTAGGTAATGTATTCTTAAGCATTAAAGCAATGGGTATATACACGAATTTGGTTTTATAATTAATGTTCATATGGTTCATTGTTGTATATTCGTGTAAAAGTATAACTGCGACCGGATAATACTCAATTATTCACACTTATTGAATAGATGTTGTTGTCTAAGAAACTAAATTAGTTGTTGGAGAATGAGGCAGCTTTGTGTATATCTGCATTTTACTTCCTATTTGTTGCTTTAACATTTCATTTGTGATTCTTATGCATGTCGGTATGAATATTTCATTCTGACTTCCTCTTGTATCCTCATCTTTGTGCAAGATTTTGTTCCAATAAATTGAAAGTAGCACTAAAAGAACCATCACTAGCATAGTAACATGTGGCAGCCATAGAGAGAGTTGTGTTGGCATCTAAACAGAGTTATGGAATACCTCAAACACTAAAACTACTTGTAATTGATGATGCTACTAAAGTTCCTCCAAAGCTGGTGGTAAAAGTGGATGAAACTGGCAGACTTTCTTTAGGTGTTATTGTTTGAGTTCCTTATTTGTAAACGCTTCTCTTATTTTCTTAACATCTACACAAACTTTTTGTTTGGGGTATTAGAGATTGGAATGTTACTTATGGCTTCAGTTATTCACTGCTCTATTTGATACTTCCTTCTGTATTCTTGTGTTTTGCAGATCACGGTAGAGATGCTCTTCTCTGCTTGCCGAGGAAACGACAGCTGATACAAAATTCGTTTTGATATGTGAATCTGGTCCACACATGTACCTTGATGCTCCAATCGCAGAGGTTTGTTTTGATGTTTATCACCACAAAAGCTCTTGTGGGTAACCACTCTAGCTAGTCATTTATCAGCTTGTTCAATTTATACAGATTATATACTTGAGCTTAAACTAAGGAGTTGCTTACACATTCAAGTACAGATTCCAATCTCTTAATTTTTTAGGGTATCTTTTGCTGGCTCAATTTGCTGGGGTTGGAGTCAGCAGACGTTTTTTCGGCAAGCAACTATTGTCTAAAACCTGTTGTAGATTTTATGACATTTAACTTCTCAATGTAGGTCAATATAATTATTGACATGATATTTTGGTTAGTAGTTCCATATTGAATCTTCACTTTGATAATCTTGTGATTTTTTAATGCTTTTTATTCCACACAAATTCTTTTTCGTAATCAATTCTACTCTGAAAGCATCTGTTTTCGATTTTTTTTTATAGGCAGTTGATCACATCATCAATTCTGCTGCAAAATCGAACCACATGTTTGTTGGTCAGTTAAGTGTGCCAATTGCTCTCAGAGGACTGAAAGGTGCTGTTGTTGGAGTTGGCGCCCATCACTCACAGGTATATTGAATTATTGTGGGACCCCACGTACTTACAGAGATCACATGACACTAAATTTTATGGATCATATGTGCAACCTGCCATCTTTGTCTTGCATTTGAAGTTGGATTTGAGCTCCTCAAAGTTATTAGTTATGGCTACTACGTTAAGAAACTAAAACAATTGATCTCTATTTTATTAATCTACTACGTTGTTGGAGTTGGCGCCCATCACTCACAGGTATATTGAATTATTGTGGGACCCCACGTACTTACAGAGATCACATGACACTAAATTTTATGGATCATATGTGCAACCTGCCATCTTTGTCTTGCATTTGAAGTTGGATTTGAGCTCCTCAAAGTTATTAGTTATGGCTACTACGTTAAGAAACTAAAACAATTGATCTCTATTTTATTAATCTACTAGAAAGATACTCACAGTTGCAAGATGTGAAGTTGATGAAACTGAAGTGGCACATCATATTCAGATTAAAGCCTCATCACCTAAGTAACTTTGTGGGAACTATAAGAATGTTTTGGGCTTCTATTGATACAGTCTTTACTTTCATAGCTTTTTTACTTCTTTGGCAGCTGTAGCTTTTGTATCACCCCAAGCTCTAAGTTTTGGGCACATTTTAGAGTTCTTCTTATCAGGGGGTGATTTCTGCCTAATGAGGTCGTAGGACAATCACATCTTTATTCTCTTAATAAGCTCGTCTTATAGTTGATCTGAATTTGCTAAGCAAGGTGATGAATGCAGGCATGAACTATTTCAGCTTTGAAATGAATTTCAAACATTTCAGAACTCTTTCTGATGCTTCCAACTTCTCTTGTTGCAGGTTTTGGTCGAATCAGTGACAGAGTGAGTGAGTTTGGAAAATTGGTGGATAAGAGACTATATTTCTGTGAACACATCAAAACACCTGAGTAGACCAATCTGCAAGTACACGAATGTTACATCATCCATCTGTTTTACTCATTTCAATTTTATTTTGTAGCATTCAACTTCAACAATCGTTTGTTGGAAACTCAACACTAGTCTTGAATTTCTGTTGTGTTATGTGCTTGAATGTATTACAACCTTGTAATTTTGTTTGAATGATCAAACGATGTTGTTGGAATGATTGTAGCGCAATAAATCTCATTTCCAGGTCAATTTGAAAATATTCAGTACCAAATATTCTAATTGAAATGCCCTTTCATGACAACATAATGATAGCAAATAGCTGAACCAATGGCCACGAGCTGGTAATATCCGTGGCAAATTACCACAAACGTGTGCATCCTAATTCTTAAGCAGTCACGACAGACTTCGTGGCAAATGGCCTTGTACCATTAGAGACGGGATAAAAACCGTGGCTGGCGTCGCGGAAAATAGTATTAGCCACTGGAGTATTTGTTACGACAACTCTGCCGTGGCAAACTATCTTTTGCCACGGATTTTTGATCAACTGCCACGGTCCATTGGCGTGACTAAAACTCAGTGTTTTTGTAGTGCACGGAAGGAATGAGACTTGCCTGAGTGAGGAACCTCTTGATGAATTTCTATGCACCTTTTGCAGGTTCTTGCTTCAACCTTGTTAAAGTTCGAAATTTCTCCAAGTGCTCCGATGATTGGATGACGAGTAAATTCTTGTCGAGTGATGCCTGCGGCTCTGAGGGTTTTCAGTGGAATAGTGTTGATAGAAGTGACAACATCGATCAACGTTCTCTCAAATTCATTTTCTTGGAGATTGACTGTGGTGAGCAGTCCCCAGTCATACATCTCTTTTTCTGTGGATAGAGGCTCAATAAGTATTTCCGGAATGGATTTGCTGACACGATGTGATTCAGAGCCGTGAACATGTCTTTCATTTGAGCTTTTGACAGATAAAGCAATTCGAAGATGTGCTCGATCAATGACTGAACTGCTTCGTCTGAAGGTTGTTCGGGGAGATTGAAGTTCTATGATTCTCCATTTCTTCTTCGATCGGCTCTCCCCTGGTGAATGAAAATTTGGTTGCACCATCTCGAATCCAGACTTCCACTAACTCGATCACTTCTTCGGTGAGAAGAGGTAAGTTCGAGTCTGTCTGATCATTTTCCCATTTGTTGATGCAGGGTTGAAGTTTGTGCATTTCAAGATCGTTCATCCTCTTTTTGCGCTTCTGGGAGATTGGAGAAGCATGCTTGTGTTGTGGTGGTCGGCTTTCCCTTTGCTCCGTTCATCAACAACGTTCATGGATGGTTGGAGATTGTACTGATTTTGACTAGGCGTCTGATGCTTCGAGATTCCTCGACCTTGTAGACTTTGCTCTTTCCAGTAAAGTAGGTGCAGTAGTTGTTGGTCGCTTGGCTGCTTCATGAAGTTCTGAGAAGGTCTGAAAACGGAGATTTTCCAGCAAAACTCTGTAGACTGGGATCATCCCATTGATGCACAAATCCACCAGTTTTTGTTCAGTAACGTTGGGATCATGGCAATCCAAAGCCTAAATTCTGAACCTCTTCACATAGTCATTGGGATTTTCAGAGTTCTTCTGTACCATCCTTCCTCAGTCAGAAAGAGTAATCTTCTCAGAGACGAAGAAGTATTTCCTGTAGAAAGCGTTAACCATTTCTCCCCAATTGGCGATGCTTCCTGGTGCGATGTTGTTGTACCAGGTATATGCCCGACCTGTCAGAGATTTTGAGAATTCTTTTAGCCGAACAACATGATTGTGTTCATACTCCCCTAGCGCTTCTAAGAATCGAGAAACATGTTCTCGGGCGTTCCTAGTTCCATTGTACAGAGTGAACATTGGAGAAGTATAGCCCTTTGGGAGAGGAATCCTTTGTGTAGCAGCCGGGTATGGAGGTTGATGATGGTGGACGGTGGGCGTAGTGTTTTTCCCACAGTTCTCCATGAAACGCTCCAGCTCTTCACGAGTGATGAAATTGGCAGGCTCTCTTGATGACGTTTTCTCTGCAGCCTTCTGGAATTCATCATCGTCGACTGTATGCATTGGAATGACTTCTGGATCGTCAGTTGAAGCAGGTTCTTTACCTTTTCCTTTTTCCTGAGGCTTTTCTGACATCTTGTCAGTGAGAGTTTTGAGAAAACCTCCTTTTGTGTTGCAGCCATGTCAGTTTGATTCTTGGAGAGAACTTCCTGAAACTTCATGAGATTAGCAATAGTAGGTGGATTTTCTATGATTTCTTCAGGATGTCGTCCGAAGAGAGGATGTTTTTCGACATCGGCGTGAGGAGGAGTGTTTTCACCACCATTGTTGGAAGCAGGAATGGTTTCCGGAATACCATCATTGTTGTTGTTGCTAGTGCTAACATCTTTGCATTTATAACTAACCCAGACCTAAGACCATCCATTTTGTGAGAATGTGAGATTGCAACCGAGAGATTAATCTCCCACTGTGGTCGCCAATATGTGGATGGGGAAAAACGGTTCGCTGGTTTTTTAGGAAAGTGAAGAGACGGACATGTTGTCGAGACTCCTCAACCGAGCAAACTGCTTAACCTCACACAGATGCACTGCAAAGGGAGTGCTTAGATTCGAGAGATCAATCTGTAGGACTCCGTCCTAAACCAAGTCAATGGCCGTTTCAGAGTCAATTCGGTCGCAAAGAGGGAGATGGGTTGATCTGTAGGAGGGAAGCTGAGAATTGTGTGGGATCAATGATGATCAAGGATTGTGGATGTGTTGAAGGTTTCTGCAATTTTTGGTGAACTGGTGAGTTCGAATAAGTTCTGATAGATTGATGAATTCTTGAGAGTAGTTACTCGAGAAATTCGACAATTGCTGATAGCTAGTGATCATTCGTTGTCTTCAATCATGGATTCAGAGACTTATTTATATTGTCAGAGTCGTGAACACCTTGATCCCTGTAAGTGTGATGGTTTCTTGAGTGAAAGAGTGGGAAAGTGGGAGATCGTGGTGAAACCAGTTCCATATTGTGCGGAGTCTTGGTTGATCATTTACCCACTGCTTTGCTAACTCCTTCAACCGTTGACACGACTTATCACATTTCTCGTTGTGGATGAATCCACGTCCTGTAGGCCGCCAGACCAAAACCCTAATTGATATCCCCCAATTTGACGTGATTGATGTCTCACGAATCGTGGAGTCTGCATGACAGACATGTATTAATTAGTCAGTTTTTGACTGATTAGACAGTGAGTCTAGGTTTTGTTGAATCGAGCATGAGTGATGAATGCTCAGCGATTCATGGATCGAACATGTAGTTCTCTGAAATGATGTCAATATTGTAGATTCAGTAATGGATTATTGACCAGTATTTGAGCGACTGAGCATGTATTGCTCAATTCGGCGATTTATTGAATATTGAGAATTTGATGAGCAACTGAGCAAGTATTACTCAATTCGACAAATTAATGATTATTGATAATTTGATATACAATTGAGAAAGTATTTCTCAATTCGACAAATTACTGATAAATTATTAAATATTGATAGATGGATCAATATTCGAGCAACTGAGCAAGTATTGCGACGAGTTACTAATTTTGACGTGCAACTGAGCAAGTATTGCTCAATTCGACAAAATACTGAACGTTGATAATTTGACGTGCAACTGAGCAAGTATTTCTCAATTCGACAAATTACTAATATTACTAAATATTGATAGCTGGATCAATACTTGAGCAACTGAGCAAGTATTGCTCAATTCGACGAAATATTTATTGGTGACGTGACCCAATAGAATATTAAAATATTGGTAGATTACCAAATATTATATGATTAATTCAGATGTTGGTTGCTGAATCCATCATAAATTCATTAGTGTTTGAATCTTGCTCCGAATGATTATTCGTAGAACATTTATTCGAAACCCTAATTTCAGATCAATTATTTGTTAACTGATGAATCGCTGAAAATAGGTCATGAGTGATAGAAGGACCGACCACATGGGATATGGCGTCCATGTGGTGCCCAGTGCTCGAGTGAGCATGCACCAGGGTTCTCAGTTGGAGAGTTGGTGAAAGAACGATGATTAAATGCCGGATTCATCATTTATTAAAAAAATTGCTGGCTTCAGCATTAGGTGATAAAACCTAAGTATGAAAGATGGGAGACCGCCCAAGAGGGCATGGGGCCAGCTCTTGTAGATCAAGGGACCAGTTGTTGGTCGTTTGAGCAATCCCCATGTTGGTTGGAGAGAGTTTGGGCCCAATATGAGTAATTGAGCAAGTTAGGTCAGAATTATGAAAACGTGTGGGACCGGCTTTTTGCAAGCCCTAGGGATGACTCTAGTTGGTCAAGAAGGCATGCACGTGTTGTCGTGGAGTCCGTGTCTCCATACTGAGAGTTTCAGCATTTTTTGATGTGCGTTCGAGCAACATTGTGAATTTTCAGAAGAGTTTCATCTTGACTGAAATTCTTGATTTTTGTTGGAATGAGCATGTATGCTCAATTGATCAACATTTTTTAAATATTAATATAAGAGTATTTTAACATTTAAAATTTCCGTGAGAGGCTAGCCGGCCATGTGACCATGTTGGCTTTTAGTTTTTCATGATTCGAGCAAAATCTGAGAAAATATGAAGGAATTATGAATTTTGCTCAAACCAAGGAGCTTCATGAATTGAGGAAAATAATAATTATAAAAGACTAGGGATTGCAAGGTGTGGGGCCGGCCACTGCTAGGGCATGGCCGGCCAGCTATGTTTCCCGATCCCGCACGCCTTTCCCTAATTTTATATTATTATTTTATCATGAAACCGTGATATTATGGAGAATCCATGAGTTTTCGTTGAAACAGAGAAGTTTCATGAGTTTAGGAATAATAATTATAAAAATCTAGGGATTGTGAGGTGTGGGACCGGCCACGGCCGGCCGGCTATGTTGCCCGGTCCCGCACACCTTTCCCTATTTTATAATATTATTTTTCATGAATCCATGAAGTTATGGAGAATTCATGAGTTTTGCAAAAACAAGGAAAGTTGCTAAAACCAAGGAGTTTTCATGAGTTCATGAAATAACAAAAATAAGGAAAATAATGGGAGAGGCATGGGACCGGCCAAGGCTAGGGCATGGCCGGCCGGCCGGTGGGCCCGGCCCCATGAGCGCCTCTTCATTATTTTAATATTTATTATTTTTCTCCCGCTATGTGTAGGATTCCTCATCTGTACATGTTTTTTGAATGCTCGTTTATGCATCCGGGTGCTCAGTCATGCATCATTGTCGAGTACACTTGCACCATTGTTGTGGGCCCTACTCAGTGGTAGTCCAGATGCCCGGTTGTTGAGTATTATTATTAGTTTATGAAATTCAGTGGAGAATAATTCATGAAACTGAGCAATAAAAATGAGTAGTTCTATTATCAATTCATAGGATCAGTCGTGGATTCGACCATGAATTCGGAATAATAAAGTTAAGTATTACCATTCCATGGGATTGTGGATTCGACCATGGAATCAGAGTAATTAAATATTACTATTTCATGAGATTAGTCGTGGATTCAATCATGAAATTAGAGTAATAAAATTATCTATTATCATTCCATGAGATTAGCCGTGAATTCGATCATGAAATCGGAATAATGAGATGATACAATTGTTTATTGTCATTCCATGGGATCAGGTCGTGGATTCGACCGTGGAATAAGAGCAATTGTTATTTCCATTCCATGGGATCAGGCCGTGGATTCGACCATGGAATATGAGCTATTGTTATTGCCATTCCATGGGATCAGGCCGTGGATTCGACCATGGAATAAGAGCAATTGTTATTGCCATTCTATGGGATCAGGCTGTGGATTCGACCATGGAATATGAGCAATTGTTATTGCCATTCCATGGGATCAGGCCGTGGATTCGACCATGGAATAAGAGAAATAGATATTGCCATTCCATGGGATCAGGCCGTGGATTCGAGCATGGAATATGATAAATAATAGATCATTCTGGGAATTCGGTGGTAAATGTCACGGCAGAATTAATCTATTATAGAAGGGATATTAGCCAGTTAAAGCGTCATACCCATTCCGTAGGTGTATAGTCAGAAGACAGCGAGTTGCCGAAGTCCTGAAGACGTTGTTGCTCTCAATATACGGAGAACCGCTTGGATCTATACACGGTCTCTCTACATAGTCAGGGAACAGTGAGTGTCACCGACGTCCTGAAGGCGTTGTTGCTCTCAATCTACGGAGAACCTCCCAATCGTTCTTTTATGTAGAGGCGGGTCTCTCTCATGTAGTCAGGGAACAGTGAGTGTCACCAACATCCTGAAGGCGTTGTTGCTCTCAATCTTACGGAGAACCGCCCAATTACGTTATTCTATATAGAGGACATGATGAAATGCGTGACACTGAACGCTCAGCTAGTGGAGGCCTTTCAGGAAACATATTCATCATGGCTTCATAAAATATAAATCGTTGCATGCCTGAAAGCCGTGTCAAAAATGCCTCATTATTTTACGGTTTTGCCCTTTGTTGAAAATCCACCATCAACAGGTATGAATCAGCTTCTTTGTTTCATGATTCAATTATACTGGTGTTTGTTAAAATTGATGATAAAAGTGATGGTAGTAAACTATCTGTTAAAATGGTAGAGACAAATAAGTTCTTGTTACTCCTGTTAGCTAGGCAAGTTGACCTTAAGAAGGCACACGGATTATTTGATAACTTGCATGATCAGGGAATTAAGAGTTTGAATGGTCGGGTTTGTTTCTATCTTTATTTTATTTATACATGTTCCTTATTTGATCGTGGGAAGAGTCTTGCTAAATCAATTATACTGGATACATATAATGAGAAATTGAATTTTCTGTTCCTTCCTAGCTTGGTGTCCCAATCTGTATTTTTTTGTATTCATTCAAAGGTTCATGTATATGTTAATGGTACCGATATGCGAGAAGATAGTAAGTTGTTCATTAATTTTCCTGGGAGAAATGGATTTGTGTTACTCTTGTGGGTTCGAACAGTGGGAAATGACATGGCAGAGTTGTGGGATCTATGGCTTAGGAGTAGAGTGTGGAGTCTAAATGGTGGTGGATCTCATACTCTTTTTCATCTTCAACATGGTTTGGATTATGATACAGGAGACACAGTTGGTGAATTATGGAAGGGAGGAGCAATGACAGAACAATTTATGTGTTATTGTTGTTATGTAATTTTCATTCTCAGCTCTAAATCTGCTCATCCATGTCCATTCAATACTTCTGTCATTCCTTCTCATATTTATAAGGTGTTATTCTACTGCAAGTTGCTCAGTATTGAATGTTTTTATATATCTTTTTCCTATACTCGTACATTATTTGATCGTGGGAAGGCATCCGAACTCAGTATGTGGGATTCTTGTTTTGTGAAATGGGAGTTTGTATTTGGGTTTGTATCTGACATGGGTTTGAATTTAGTGGATAAATACCATAGAGGACTTGTTCATGAGTTGATTTGCAAAATATGGTACCGGTCAGATTGGTCGATTAGTGCTTCAATTGTATATCTGTCAGCTATGAGTGAAGCAGAATTTTGTTTCTTACTGATGAAGTGTGACTTGCATGGGGAGATTTCAGTTCATTGTCGGTGCTTTAAAGGGTTCTCAAGGTTAATTTAACGAGTACTATAACCTATTATTGGGTATATCATTTGCAACCTGGAACTTCTCATCTTGTGTTGCCACTCTTGAATGTTTGTAGCATTTATTTTGATCGACCGCTTATGTGAATTTACACTTTCTCAAGTCATTCAACTTCCCCAGCTTCTAATACCTTGAAGTCAGACATTACCTTTAAGTGGTTCCATGATTTTGTTTTTCTTGTGTTGAGTCTCATAAATGTATTGAGAAGTTATGTCAGGCTTGTTGGAGTGAGTTTAACTGGGCATTCTCCATTCCCCGCACCTGGGGTTTATGCAACTCTTACTGCACAAGAGGAAGTTGAGAAGTTAAGGGTGGGTTTATGGATTATCGTTGGCGTCAGCTGGATCTATATGCATTTACCTCATTGATGTGTTTGGACACCAACCATCCGTTACTCGCAGGTGATGTTCGTCAGCAATTTGCAGAAATTCAAATTCTCATAGGACAACAAACTTGGTACTGGGCCACTACATTGTTAATTATTGGGAAGGATGACAACTGGACAACACTTAATATCAGCATTCATTTTGTATTGGAATTAGCGGACAAATCCATCTTCTATTGGATTTTATTGGAATTTAGCTTGTTCACCACAGATTGACTGAAGTTTATAAAGCAATCCATCTGGTCACCAGAACTTTTGTCGATGACAGCAGGGGTTACCTAAAGTCTCTTTTTTTTTTTTCCAGTTCGAAGAGGTGTCGGGCAGTACATACTCATGATGACGCACTACAACCTGGCCAAATGGTGAGTTCTCAGCATCAGCAAGCAGTTGTTATGACAAAGGGCATCCACAACAAAAATGTATTTTCGCTTGAGCTTTTGCTCGTGATGGTTCTAATAATCAAAACAGATGTACCTGCTATGGTCAGAAGAGGACCTTGGGAATTCAGTTCTTCATCCTTGAGAACAAGGATGTTTCCAAGGAGTAGGGAATGTCATGTACCTGCTATGGTTAGAAGAGGGTGTCCCATATCATATCCTTGTTAGTAGTTAGTAAGTATAATTAGTATTATTAATTAGTTAATTAGTATTTAGTTGAGTTATAATGGATGGTATAGATTATGTCATAGGCTGTGTTAGTAGCCGTTAGATATCTAAGAGAGAAAACCTAGCTTTTATAAGCTGTAGAGTCTGTAATGAAGAGTTCAATCCAATTTTAATCAAAAACTAATCGTTCATTCGATTTTTAGGCTGTTCGCAAGAGCAGAGAAACTTGATTTTCTGAATCAAGTGTTTATCCTGTCATTGTACATCTCAGTACATGACATCTTACTGCTTACGAATGATACTAATATTCAATCCTTTGTGGAAAAAGTGAAAGTGAAACAAACCTTACAACCTACGGCTGTTGATGTTAGTAGTTTACCAAATCCTATGTTAATAGATGGGGAACCATCTTTGGTCATCCCTGCTGATTTCTACCAAGAAGGATGCAGGCCTTTTGAATTCAATTTTATTGCGAGACTTAACTTCACAGGTTTGAAGTTTGTGGAAGTTAAAAAAAGCTTAATTACTCAATGGCAGTTAAACCCTAATTTTGTTAGGTTTATGTCTATGAGAAAGGTTTCTTTGTTGTTATGTTGCGTGATGAACAAACCAAAACTATAATCCGTAACACGAAATGGTTTGTAAACCAACAGGAATTGATATTGATGGATTGGTATCTTGGCTTTGATCCAGAACGCCAGAATACATCCCATGCAGCTGTATGGGTGCACCTTCCAGGTCTTCATGCTGAGTTATGGATAGAGAGATCGTTATTATCAATTGGAAAGGCTATAGGTAATCCAATTGTAGTGGACCATAGAACCCTAAATTTGGAGTTCGGTAGCTTTGCTTCGGTTCTAGTGGATGTTGATTTTGCGAAACACATTCCAGAGAGGATACGGCTTACTGCTGGTGGACGTACATTCTGGCAATAGGTGGAGATTCCTAAACCACCAAAATTCTGTATGCACTGCAGCATCATTGGTTACAATGACAATGAGTATAGAAGAAAGCCCAAGAATGATGAGCATTCGGCTAAGGATAATGCAGCTAAGGGTGATTCAGCTCAAGGTTGGCAGGAAGCAAAGGGGAAGAAGAAATCTCGTACTCGTAAGAATGGTAATGCTAACGTGGGTACTAGTGGTGTTGATAAGTCAGTTGGGAAGAATGCTAAGGGTGTGGAGGAAACCACTCATCTTGCGGAAGAGTTAGCTTCTTATGAAGCTAAGTTTCGTGCAGCGGCTGAACTCTATGAAAAAGAAAAACAGGATATTGCAGCGAAACTAGTTTTAGCAGGCAGGTCTGTAGTGGGTGAAACTACAGCCTCGATAGCTAAGCCAGTTTTGAGTGATGAATTGGCAAGAATGAATCCCTAAAATACTGTTAAGAATTATGTTAACTCTTCCTCTACTTCCGAAGCAACTGATATAGGTAACTTACAACAGGCTCAGGATGTTGTTGTTGACAATATTAATCATTCTCCTGTTTACAATGCTATTATTGAAACTGAAGTGGTTATATTTCCGAATAAGTTTAATGTTATCAGTGATGAGATGGGTTTAAATGATGAGGTTCGACACGTTAGAAGCCAGTCCGAGGAAAGTTCAGATGAAGAAATTTCTCCTGAAAAAGTTTCGGAAGGTGTCAAGGGTAACAAATGGGGTGATCTTCATGATGATAATGGTGATCCAAAACCTAAGGTGAAAAGGAAACCAGGGCAGGTTCAGGTTTCCAAGAAAAATCAAACAGTTACAGATTCCAAGTCTGACTCGGAAACTGAAACAAATGATTTAGGTAACAAAGTTCGAAAGGGATGGTCACCTGTTCTTGAAAAGAGGGTTGTACCAGATTCGAGTAAGCATTCCAAAGTTAATAATAAACCAAAAAAAGTAGTTTCCTAATGCATGTGCTCTTTTGGAATATCAATGGGGTGGCGAAGGTGGAAGATGGTTTGAAGTTACGTGATTTAGTTCAAGAATTTAGGCCTGTAATTCTTTGTGTTGCGGAGCCAAAGATTCATTATTCTGGTACTGTTATTTTGAGGTTAAATTTACCTGGTTTTAATAAAAGGGATATTCATAACTCTACTACAATTTCTTTGGGTAACCTTTGGATTCTTTGGAGTGTAGACATTGAGGAGCTGGTGGTGGATGATAGGTGTCTAAAACACCTTGATATTTATTTATTGTTTATGTTTTCTTTGCTAAGTTTTATTGTTTATGTATTTTATGTTTGATTTTGAGTTTTAGGTAGTTTGGAGCAAAAGAAGAAGAAACATCTCTTAAAAGGGGCTAAAGTGTCATTTCATGTACAACTGCTGTTGGAGGCTGTTAGAGCATTGCTCGGTCGAACTCGCACGCGTTGCTATCTCAAGCATGTTTTTCAATGTTAGTGATCAAAACTACAAGTCTTGATTTCTAGTCTACTATATCTAAGTCTTGGACTAGGATAGAAAGTGTAGTTGAGCTCCAGAACTCCATGGAAATCATCATACAAGACGAAGGACTACTCAAGGAACTGATGGATGTTCATCGACTAAAAGGTATGTGGATACTTGAAATTATCTATCACTCAAAAGTCTATCTACTTTATCTTCTATTTTGAGACAAAAGTCGTTTTGCTATATAGACTTTGATTATACACATTTGCTATTTCGAGCCGAGTTTATCTCGCCTATCTATTTCTCGAAATATGTGTTGGTAAACTTTTGCTTTGGACAAGTTCATCTTTACCTAGTGACGAAAGTCATGACACGTTTCAATCACTTTGAAAATTGCTTACTTTGACGAAATGTCCTCTAAGAATGTTTTAATGGTTGAAATGAGAGTTTAGATTAAATAACCAATGATGGATATAAGCATTGTGTGGCAACACATATATGTATAAGTCCTTTTTCCTTGAATCGAAGTTTTCGAACTTTGTTGATCAAGAAAACCGGAACAAGAGCCGTGAACTCAGTTCGCGAACCCAGTCCACGAACTGGCGAAAGTTCTCGACCCGAGAAAATTTGTTGGAGTTTGAGAACTCCTTCCGGGAACTTAAGTCCGCGAACTAAGTCTGCGAACTTAAGCTGGTTATATCTAAAGACGATTGTTTGTGAACTTATTTATATTAACTAAGGAATGCTAAATGCAAACCGTGGATATATAGTTCATGAACCGATTCGAGTGAATCAAATCTTTTTTGCTTCGATTGTGTCTTGTGTAGTTACATAAAATTTCCTTGCAATTGAACAACTCTCTAACTAGTTCATTTGAGTTATTTGAACTAGTTATGGTGAAGAATAATATGGTTGATATGAAAGTGCTCATATGGCTAACAATTTGGTTAACTATTGTTGAACCAACAAATGTTCATGTTTGGGTACGGTTACATAAACCCAAAATAGTACATTTCATTTGTGTGTAACAAGCTAAGTTTTCGATCCAACGGTTTAAAGATATTAGCTTGAATCTAATTAGGTTTTCATCTAACGGTGAATATTGAATGCTTTGTTACCAAGTTAACATTGATTGCAAACCCTGATTTGAAAGATTATATAAGGGAGAACTCTAGCAACTGGGAAACCTAATCCCCACACCTCTTGTGTGATACTAGTTGTATTAGCTAGAGTCGATTCTCCTTTAACCTTTGGTCTCTTCTTAAAAACCAGGTTAACGACTTAAAGACTTCATTGGGATTGTGAATACAGACCGATACTACTTTCTCGTAGTTGTATGATCTGATCTTGCTGATTCTATCGTTTTGAGTACAATCGTAACGATTAGCTTGAGATCTTTATCTCCGATAGGCAAGATAGAAAAGCAGTCACAAACATCTTCGTCTCATCGTTTGTGATTCCACAATATCTTCTTTCGCCGCGTCGGTTAAGATTATTGTGAGGTGATTGATAATACTAGGTTGTTCTTCGAGAATATAAGTCCGGGTTATCAATTGGTTCCTGTTATCCTTGATTTATCAAAGGACAGAACAAAACTTGTAGGTATTTCTGTGGGAGATAGATTTAGCTATTCCTATAGACTTTTCTGTGTGATACAGATTTGTTTATTAAAGTCTTCGACTTTGGTTCGTAGTAACTCTTAGTTGTGGGTGAGATCAGCTAAGGGAATCAAGTACGTAGTATCCTACTGGGATCAGAGACGTAAGGAGCGCAACTGTACCTTGAATTAGTGTGAGATTGATTGGGGTTCAACTACAGTCCAGACCGAAGTTAGTTTGTAGTAGGCTAGTGTCTGTAGCGGCTTAATATAGTGTGGTTTTCAATCTGGACTAGGTCCCGGGGTTTTTCTGCATTTGTGGTTTCCTCGTTAAAAAAATTTCTGGTGTCTGTGTTATTTCTATTCCGCATTATATTTTGTTATATAATTGAAATATTATGCGTTGTATCGATCAATTGTGAAATCCGACATTGGTTGTTGATTGGAAATTGATTAATCCTTGGATATTGGTCTTTGGTACCATCCAAGTTTATTATCCTTGTGTTTGATAAAGACTCGCAAATTCTTATTTGCTTGAGTAAAGATCAAATCAAGTGAGAGAGATGTTGACTCCTCAATATACTTTTGTTTAGATTGAGTCTGACTGTCTAGTTGATTCTCTAGAAAGTATATTGGAGTTTGTCCATACAGATTGCTAAGAGAAATATTGGGTGTGGTTGTTGTACCCCCGCTTTTTCAGAGGCGACTTATTTCTCATTATTTACTTTTATTTCTTCATCTCTATCTGAAAGGCATGTCGGCTTTACTGATGTAAGTTTTGTCTAAAAAGCATGGAAACCTTAGTGATGTATAAAAATTGAAGAAAAGAAGTGAATATGAGAGGTAAGAGATGGCTGCTCGAGAAAATACTAAAAGCACCCAGAAAAGTGTTAAGGGCACCCCTAGAAGTGTTCCAGAGGAGTTTATAAAGGCACCCCAGGAGTTTTCACTATTTACATCCCAAAAAGTCATCTTTGTACCCCACAAATTGCTATTCGCACCCCCAGGAATTGCGAAACGTAGCTCGAATTGCTAAATGGACACCACTGTTGGATAAGGGGAAGGTCATCTTCTCCATTTGAATTTCGAATTTTGGCGGGAAAAGAGGAATAAATTTAGGGTTTAAGAATTGATGATATTACATTGAGATTAAATCGCTGCAATTGAGTGGGTTTATTCCTAAGGACTAAACAGGCCTGGTAAGGTCGTTGTATTGGATCAAATTTGTCTAGGATACGAGATTGGAGCAAAACAGGGAGTTTGAAGTTCCGGTAACCTGCATACTTTCAGGGATGATTTTGGACGAGATTTTACGCAAACATCTCATGGATTTGGTTTGTTATGGGCCTGTTAGTGATGAACAAAGTTAGCATGGGTATTTGACTCAACATAGAAAGGTTTTCCTTTGTCATACTGACTTTGCATATTGAGGAACAAAAAGGAATTTCCCATTCTTTCTTGGTTGTCCTTCACCAAGTTTGAAGAAACAAGGGAGGATAGTTTTCTCGGGTTTCCTGGGCAAGATTGAAGAGAGAGTTACTCGGAAAATTTCATGGGTTAAACGTGGGATTAGTTGGTAGAGATAAAACAGGGGGAATGACGTGTTTTGGGAGGTTAAAAAGAAGAAAAACTCGTTTTATTTGGTAGTTGTGCTAAAACGGGGAAGAGGAAGAAGATATGCACGGGATACTGTTGGAACCATTTTGGAGATTACGTTTAGACGAGAGAAGATTCATAAGGATAGAGTGTTGACATCCTAGAAGAGGCGTAAAGACAGATAATTGAAGAAAGAAAAATCCCGTCAAAGGGAAGAAAACATGGTGGATTTATTGCCAAGATTTGAAGGGTTTGAAGGGTATATATAGCCTTGGATTGAGTTAGAGTCGATAGACGGAGATCCTAGGAGAGAATAGATACTGCAGAATTTAAAAAAATCACAAGTTTCAAAAGTTACCTGCTGCTGAAAAATTCAAGAACACGAAGAACATAGGCCGTTCAAAACAGTCGCAGTAGCAGTCTTATATTCAACCGCAGCAGAAGAATATCGTACACTGTTTAAGTTGCAGTAGATCTTTCACAACTGAGGTATTGTAACAGCTTCGTGGCTGAATAACTTTAGCGACCAAAAAGCATTGTAAGCATATTTGTATCTTTTTGAATACAATGATTACTCAAGTTTTCTTCAATTTTCGATCCATGAGTAGCTAAATCTATTTTCTAGGATTTTGGAAGAAGCTATTTTTGATGCGTAATTTTTAGTAATTATTTTTTTTGACAAAAATAGTCCAATATTGTGCTTTTTAAGTTATTAAAAATTTTCTCTTCTTTATATGCTTCGTGAAAATTGTTTTGGATACTTTAGATACAGTTCTTTTATAAGCGAAGGAAAATTAGGCCTTAGAATAGCGACGAGAGTCATAAAAAGAGCTTGTAGCGTTATATCTTCCAAAGCATGAGATTGGGTTCGAAACTGTTTTGAGTAAAATAAGAGTATTTTGTCAAAGAAATTGTTATTGAATTTACAAATATTGGAAGTAGTGGAATCCAAAACCCTAGAATCATATCTCCTTGGTAACCAACAATCAAAAACCAAATCTTCAAAAAGTCCAAGAATCAAATCCGTTCTTACCACAATTAAAACTACATCAGTGGAAATTATGACAAAACAAGCCATTACGGTGAAAACTGAAGGTGTGCTTATTTCTTTTGTTCATGCAAGTTATATTCAAGTGACTAGAAGAAGTTTATGGGACCAACTTTCTGGGGTTGATTCTAATACGACTTGGCTGGTCATGGGTGATTTTAATTGTGTTTTTTGTGGTGATGAGAAGAAGGGGGGTAGAGAGCCGCGTACTTCTTGTATTAATGATTTTAGCGACTGGATGGAGGAGAATGATCTTTTTGATGCAGATTCTTTGGGTACAAAATTCACTAGGACTAATGGCCAAATGGGTGATGGTAGAATTCTTAGCAAATTGGATCGTGTGATCATCAACGAGCCTTGGTTAAATAAGTTTTCGAATTGGCAGTGTAAAGCTCTTCCTAGGGAAGTTTCTGACCATTCTACTCTTATTGGCTATCCTTATATTTTTTCCAGGCCTAAGCGTGCTCCTTTCAGAATTAAAAAAATGTGGTTTACACATCCTGATTTTTTGAGAATGGTAGAGGCTTCTTGGAATGCTCCGGTCCATGGAAATCCTGATTTCATTTTTCCTTTCAAATTGAAGCGTTTGAAGGAAGCTATGAAACTCTGGAACCAAATTGTTTTTGGCAACGTTCATGCGAGGTTAAAACAAGCTCAAATGAAGTTTGAAGTGTCTAGTAGAAATTCAGATGAGGATCCGCATAATATTGCTAAAGTGAATTGTATGAAAGATGCTTTGGTGGCTGTCCAAGAGGTGCGTGTGCAACAGCATATTATGCTTAAGCAAAAGTCTCGCAATAAATGGATTTTAGCGGGTTCCAGTAATACTTATTTTTTTTCATAGTACTATCAATACTCGGCGAAGTAATAATACCATTTCATAGCTTGTGGCTGATGATGGTTCGACTATTTCATATCCGGTTCAGCTTCGTGATCCTGTAGTCTCTTATTATGAGACTAAATTCAAAGGGGAAGACCTACCCATTGAGGAGAAACTTTTCGAGTATGATCATGCGACTATTACTTTTGAGGAGAGTCAAATGATGGATGATATTCCATCTTTGGAAGAAGTTAAACATGTTGTTTTTGGTTTAGGAGCAGACAGTGCTCCGGGTCCAGATGGTTTTTCTTGGTGTTTTTATAGGCTTTGTTGGGATTTAATTCATCGGGACTTGCTCAATGCTATTATTTTTTGCTGGCAACATAATTCGATTCCTAATGGGGATAATTCTAGCCTTATTCTTTTTCTTGCTAAGGTACGAGGTGCTAATAGTTTAAGAAAATTTAGACCTATTGGTCTAAGTAATTTTTCTTTAAGATTTTCACCAAAAATCTAGCTTCTGGACTTGGTAACGTCTTGGGAAATTTGGTTTCTGAAGAGCAGGTAGCTTTTATGAAGGGGAGAAATATCCATGAGAATATTAGCTTGGCGTCGGAGATGGTTAATGAGCTTCACATTAAAAGAAAAGATGGTAATTTGGGTCTTAAACTTGATATTTCTCAAGCTTTTGATACGGTAAGTTGGCCTTTTGTTTTGGAGGTGTTTAGAAGATATTGGTTTTCGTATGATTGGTGTGTTTGGATACACAACATTCTAAAATCATCCTGTATTTCTATTCTTTTTAATGGTAGTCCGGAGGGTTTTTTCAAGATCAATAGAGGTTTGCGTCAGGGTGATCCTCTGTCTCCTCTTATCTTTGTGTTGATTGAAGATGTTCTTAGCCGAAACATCATCAAGCTTTTTCAAAACAAAGATATGACGCATATGGTAAGTGTTAGAGCACTGCTCGGTCAAACTCGCATGCTGCTATCTCAAGCATGTTTGTCAATGTTAGTGATCAAAAGTATAAGTCTGGATTTCTAGTCTCTTATAGCTAAGTCTCGGACTAGGATAGTAAGTGTAGTTGAGCTCAAGGACTTCATGGCGATTCATCATACAAGTAGAAGGACTACTCAAGGAACCGGTGGAACTTCTCGACAAAAAGGTATGTGGAGACTTGAACTTATCTGTCACTCAAAAGTCCATTTATTCTATCTCCTACTCTTTGAGACAAAAGCAGTATGCTATATATATAGACTAGATTATACACATTTGTATTTCGAGCCGAGTATACCTCGCCTATCTATAACTCGAAATATGTGTTGGTAAGCTTTACGCTTCGACCAAGTTTATCTTTACCTAGTGACGGAAGTCATGAATGTTTCAATCACTTTGAAAATTGCTTTGACGAGAAATGGTGTAACAACTGTATAACGTCCTCTAAGAATGTTTCAATGATTGGAATGAGAGTTTAGATTACATTACCAATGTATTCCTTGAACCTAAGTTCTCGAAATTTGTTGATCAAGAGAACCAGAAGTATGGTAAGTGCCAAGTCCGCGAACTGCCGAAGTTCTCAAACCCGAGAATTTCTGCTGGAGTTGACAAACTACTTGCGTGAGCCAAGTCCGCGAACCCAGTCCGCGAACCGGCGAAGTTCTCAAACCCGAGAATTTCTACTGGAGTTTGTGAACTCTGTCCGGTGTCTTAAGTCCGCGAACCTAGTCTGCGAACTTGAGAAGGTTATATATCTAAAGATGATCTCTGAACTTAATCTTAAAAGACTAAGGAATTCTTTTTCAAACCGTGGCTATTAAAGTTCATGAACCGATTCTTTTGAATCAAATCATCTTTGCTTTAATTGTGTCTTGTGTAGTTACATAAGATTTCCTTGCAATTGAACAACTCTCTTAACTAGTTCATTTGAGTCATTTGAACTAGTTATGGTGAAGAAGAACATGGTTGGTATGAAATGCTCTTATGGTTCACCTTTTTGGTAAACGATTGTTGAACCAACAATGTACACGTTTGGGTGCGGTTAACAAACCTAGAAGCGTAAAGTCATTTGTGTATGACAAGCTAAGTTTTCGATCTAACGGTTGAAAAATATTATCTTGAATCTAAATCAGGTTTTCATCTAACGGTGGTGTAGATGGTGGATTTTCGACAAAGGGTAAAATTGTAAAAGTATACTCCGGATCCGGCAATCGGATGAGTATTGAGACCCATGTCTCTCATTAAAGCGTGAAAGCTCATAAAATATCTGACTGAGAAGGCTGTCTCTCAGAGTACGTGTGGATATGTAGTCTCTCAGCTCAGACCACGACACATCTCATGAATACTGAGCAATTTCAGTAATTACTCCGGATTCGGCAATCGGATGAGTATTGAAGATCGTGTCTCTCAATAAAGCATGAAATCTCATGCCATAAAACCTCTGATCGAGAAAGTCTCTCAGGGAAGGTGTAGATGTGCAGTCTCCCGTCTGAGGACACGACACATCTCATGAATACTGAGAAATTTCAGTAATTCCTCCGGATTCGGCAACCGGATGAGTATTGAGTCTCATGTCTCTCATTAAAGCATGAAAGCTCATGCCATAAATCTCTGACTGAGAAGACTGTCTCTCAGAGTACGTGTAGATGTGTAGTCTCTCAGCTGAGACCATGACATATCTCACGAACTGAGTAATTTCAGTAAATACTCCAGATCCGGCAATCGGATGAGTATCGAGACTCATGTCTTTGTGTATGAAAGCTCATGCCACCTCTGATGGAGAAAGTCTCTCAGAGAAGATGAAGATGTGCAGTCTCTCAGTTGAGGCCACGACACATCTCATACTGTATAGAATCGAAAGATTGGGCGGCTCCTAGACAACATGTCTGCTAGTATAGAACGACAACGTCTTCAGGATGTAACCAGATTTTCCACGACTATGCAAGAGGAATATGATACTCCAGCAAGTTCATATTGCTCAACCCTCAGATAATTAATGCTCCTAGACAGGAAGCCCTTCTAGTACATAGCCAACAATTAATTATCTTAAATCGTCTGAATATCCAGCAATATTCTACGAGCCATCGTCTGAATATCCAGCAATATTCTACGAGCCATCTTCTGAATATCCAGCAATATTCTACGAGTCGTCAATTAATCGCTTGAATATTCAGCAATATTCTACGATTCCTCGTTATATTTCGTTACTCCAATCTGTGGTTCTTCCCAGCAGAATTCCACAGGTTAGTAATAAATATTCAACGAAACAGGCATCTGGGCATCGAATAAGCCGTGACAAAATGGTGCAAGTGTATTTAGCAGATAATACACAAACCAGCATTTTGAATGCACGAACGAGCATTTTAAAAATACGAACGAACGAGGAACCTACGCAAAATAGGAAGGGAAAATAATAATAATAAAATATTAAACAAAAGCGTCAGGGGACTAGGCTCACCAGCCGGCCAGTCATGCCGTGACTAGTCCCGCGCCCAATTTTTTATTTTACCATATTTTTACTATTTTCACGATCTCATGAAAATCCTATCGTTCGAGCAAATTTCCTTTATTTCACAGAAATTATCTAAATCTATTGATTTTATCAAAAAATAATAAAATTAAGGAAAGGTGTCGCGGGACCGCCAGCCGGCCGGTCATGCCTTGGCCACGGCCGATCCCACACCTTACGTCCCATTATTTTATTATTCCTTCTCAAATTATGAAAATTCCTTGATTTTATGAATTTTCCCTAAAATTACCTAATTTCATGTATTTTCTCTAAAATCATGGAAAATATTAAAAAAATTAGGAAAACTTGAGCCGGTCCCACACGCCCATTATTTTATTATTGTTTGGTGTTTGGTTTCCTGATTTCATGAAAACTCCCTGATTTCAACAAAATATCTTGGTTTTCAACAAATCCCTTTGATTTTATGAAAAATTATCTAAAATCATCAAAATTACATAAAATTGGGAAGAGTGCCTTGGGGCCCGCGCCATTGGCCGGCCGGCCATGCCACGGCCATTTCCGGTCCCACACTCTCATTCCCTATTTTATATTTTAATTTATGTCTCTCATCTCATGGAAGTTCCCTAATTTCGCTAAACTCTCCAATTTCATGGAATTTCCCTTAAATCAGAGAAAAATACATAAAATCACATAAAACTGGGAAAAACATGTGGGACTGCGTGTCAGCTGGCCGGCCATGCCCTAGCCATGGACGGACCCACACCTTGGGATTCCTTGTTTATTTATTATTTTCATCATCTCATGTATTTTTGCCGGTTTCAGCAAAACCATGGATTTTGCATATTTTCTCCAAATGTTGCTCAAACGTGCATCAGAAAATATCAAAATTCTCAGGACTGAAGCACGGACACTATGGTGACACGGGCGTATCCCCTTGACCGACCAAGGGTGACCCTGAGGATTGCAAACAGCTGGTCCCGCATGTTTTAATGATTTTAACCTAATTTTCTCAGTTGCTCATATTAGGTTCGAACTCTTTCCAAACAATTGGAAGTTCGCTCAAACGACCATCTACTGGTCCCACGACCATCAAGAGTCAGTCTCATGACCTCTTGGTCGGCCCCTCATATTTTCTACATCAGGTTTTATGATTTGTTGCTCACACGAGCATTATTTCAGTAAATGATTAAACCAGCATTTAATCATTCTTTCACCAACTGGTCCTCAAGAGACTTTGGTATTTTTTTTTGCTCATTCGAGCATCTGGGCGTTATATGGTGAACCCGTCATCCCATGTAGCCGGTCCCGTGTTGATTTGCAATAAATCATCATTTCGGTAAAATTAGGGTTTTGAATCCAGAGCTCTGCAGAAACGTGATTTTGTGCAGATTCGAACACTCGGATAATTTTATGTTGATTCCATGATTGATATTCATATTTATTTTTGTCGACCCAGCAGTCAGTAACTTAAATTAATATTTTATTTGGTCCAGCTACCAACAATTCATCAAAAGAAAAATATTTGCTCGAACTTGCAATATTCGCTCGAACCGGAAATATTTATTCAATTAGCAATATTCTCTCAGACTAGCAATATTTGCTCAAATCAAATAATATTGGTTCAATTACCAATATTCAACAATTTAGCAACACAGTTTTGCTCGTCTTAGGTTATAATGATACCTCGTCTCAGCAGACACATTAAATTCATGAGTTTCGAAACATTTGCTAATCATGTTCAACTCAGCGCTACATGGACTCATCGTCCCACAAAGTCAGCAACTAACTCCACAATCACGAGATTTCAATCGTGTCACATGGGGGGATATTAACTAGGGTTTTGGTCTGGCGGTCTACGGCACATGTGTTCACCCACGACGAGGATGTGAGCAAGTCGTGCAATCAGTTGGAAGAGTCAACAAAGTAGTGGGTGGAAAGTTAACCAAGTCTCTGCACGATGAGTAATTGGTTTTAACACGATTTCCCCATTTCCCACTCTCTGATTCCAGCAACTGTCACACTTCATGGGATCATGGTGTTTTCAACTCCGGCATTATAAAATGTCTCTGAATCCTGATTGAAGAAAAGAAGTTTTCGAACACTCGAACAACATTCGCCAAGACGAGCAATTTCTCATCAAAGTTCATACAAACAATCTTTCATCTACACGAACTCACAGAAATTACTCTCAATTGAGAAAAATTCAATCATTCAGAGCATTTTCACGCTGAATTCACAACACACTTACAATCTCAGATCACCATTGATCTCACGCATTTCTCAGCTTCCCTCCTAGAGATCAACCCATCCTCTCTTATGACCGAATTGACTCTGGAACGACCATTGTTCTTGGTTTAGGCCGGGGTCTTACATATTGATCTCTTGAACTTAAAGCACTCCCTTCTTGCAGTGCATCTTTGTAAGGTTCAACATTTCGCTCGGCTCAAGGAGTCTCCACACAGTCGACTCTTTAATTCCGTAAAAACCAGCAAATCCTTTTTCCCCATCCACAGATTGGAGACCACAGTGGGAGATTAATCTCTCGGTTGAAATCTTTCATTTTCACAAGATGGTTGATCGTAGGTCAGGTTCAGTTACAAATCCTAACGCAAACCGTGCTAGCACTAGCAACACTAACAATGAAGATATCTCGGAAATAATTCCGGCCTCCAACACTGGCGGTGGTGACGTTACTCCTCCTCACATTGACACTGAAGGTCATCCCCTGTTCGGTCCACACCCTGAAGAAGTCAGAAGAAATCTGCCACCTACCATTGCTGATCTTATCAAAGCGCAAGAGACCCTTGTAAAGAATCAGACTGACATGGCTGTTACACAGAAGGAACTGTGTAATTATCTCAAAACTCTTACTAACAAAAAAACTCAAGGAAAGGGAAAAGAAAAGGAGAAATCCTCAGATGCTGCTGATCCTGAGGTAATCCCAATCCATACAGTGGATGATGATGAAATCGGCAAAGCTGTAGACTCATCAGCAAAGGAACCGTCAAATTTCATTACTCGGGAAGACGTGGAGCGCCTTCTGGAGAACCGTAGAAAATATAAGACATCACATGTCCATCTTCACCAGCCTCCGTACCCTGATGCTATGCAAAGGATTCCTCTTCCAAAAGGTTATACCTCTCCAACCTTCACTTTGTATGACGGAACAGGCAATGCTCGGGAACATGCTTCTCGGTTCCTGGAAGCCTTGGGTGAACACGAACATAACCATGTTGTTCGCCTCAAAAAAATTTCAAAATCCTTGAAAGGCAGGGCATACACCTGGTACAACAACATTGCACCAGGAACTATCAACAATTGGGGAGAAATGATTAATGCATTCTACAGAAAGTACTTCTTTGCGTCAGAGAAAATTACTCTCTCTGATCTTGGAAGAATGTTTCAGAGGAACAATGAACATCCCAATGACTATGTGAAAAAATTCAGATTCCAAGCCCTGGACTGTCATGATCCAAACGTCACGGAGCAGCAACTGGTAGACTTGTGTATCAACGGCATGATCCCGGTCTACAGAGCTTTATTGGAAAATCTTCGTTCCCAGACCTTCTCGGAGCTTCATGAAGCGGCGAAGAGATCGGCAACTACTGCGCCCGCTTTTCTGGAAAGAACAAAATCTACAAAGGCTGAAGAACCGCGAGACACTCGAGGTAGCAGACGTCTGATCAAGAAGCAGTAAACCTCCAGTCTTCCACAAACACTGTTGCAGAAGGGAGCAAACGGAAAGCCAAACCGCCGCGCAAGCATACCTCAGCTCCTTCAAAAGCACAAAGGAAGGATAAGCAAGATGAACAAGCGTCTGACCAACGTACAAGATTTCCTGATCTAGAAGCACTTGATTCCATTGAAGAGGTGACTTCCACAGGTTCTTCAATCATCCCACAAGCGACTGTGGAGTTTTGAAGCACATTTTCAAACAGAAGGTTGATCCACCATAGCTTCAATTGGGGACTGAAGGAGTACACAAGAATCCTCTCTCAGTCAGAACCTTTACACTCTCTGAACAACCTATCAAAGAGGCAGTACAATCCCTCGTCGAACGTGAATTGCTTTATCTGTCGAAGGCACGAAGGAGAGACATGTTCACAGTACTGGACCACATCGTTTCAAGATGTCTATTCCGATCAAGAGATATACAACTGGGGACTGCTGATCACAGTCAATCTCAGAAGAAACAAATTTGGAAGAACGTTGATCGATGCTGACACCGCCATCAACAACATTCCACTGAAAACCATCGGATTCACATGCATCACTCGACAAGAAGATACTCATGATCCATGTCAATCAGATATCTTGAAGGAGCGCTCGGAGATACTTATGGCTACATCATTCTCAAAGTGAACATAAGTTCAACCAAGTTTCACATAATCAGGAAGATCCAGGATATGACATGTCCTTCAGACGAGCGTAGATCCGCGATGAAAAGATGGGTACTTGCGAAGCACCTTTGGTTACACATCTCTCCAACGAAGAAAGTTCTGATCCAGAAGATTTGACGGACATTCCATCATCAGAGTACTTTGAGGAATTTCAAACTTTGACGAGGTTGAACCAAGAACCTTCAAAATATGCATAGGCATTCATCAAGAGGTTCCACACTCAGGCAAGTCTCATTCCATGTCTATGTCATTTATTTCCCCACATGCTATCCTAGCATGGGGACTTAATTATGCTAGCAACTCTACAAGACGTTATGAATGGTAGCTTCACCACATTAGTATTTTACCAAGTGGTTGAATCTGACGTTTCTCCGAATCAAGCACTGAAACATTCATTACTGATGTCCAAGAATGGAAAAGAACACTTTGGGAGCTTCTCCTGCAAGTCCATGTGTTCCACAAAATCATAAATCTCTGATGTCTGCACAAGTGTCGAATCCCACTACTGCAGCGAAAGGGATGCTGAATCAACAGAAGATAATCCAAGGCCGAGATGATCAAACCCCTAAGACATTCGATACTTAAGGAATATACGCCTCAACGCTCAAGCATCTAAGAAGCCATCAAATTGTACTCACAATCAAAGAATACAGCTTCAGCACAAATATCTCAACGATGATACATTGATTCAACACCAGCATGATCAAAGTAAACTACAATCGATAAGTCTTCATTATCCCATGATAAGACTTCTGAAGCAGATGTAACAACATTCATACATGGATGGAACTAACTCCTTCAACATACACTGGGGAACCTGAGGTGATTCCATGAAACTTCATCAACGGGATTTCTCTACATCACAAGCCCCTGCATGATTGAGGAACTTCTTCTCTTTACAAATCACGTCCAGTATGAAAACTGCTGATGTTATCTACCGCAACAACGTCGACTTACTGACAAAGCCGGTTCATGATAAAGTTATGCTTTCACGAGCATTCAAGTTGAACTCTCAGTACACCTTCATCTTAGGGACGCTCAACTCATCAACTAATTCGTGAATGTAAAATGCTCATTGGATGAAGGAGCAAAGATTATATCTATAACCATGATTCTAGCCTTTTCGGTCTTTAGAGCAACTTCAACCATGGTATCAGCATCAACAATAATCTCTAGAGGAACACAATCCATGATCTCAGCGTCGACAAAGATCTCTGGAGTGTAATCATTCATGGTTTCAGCACCAACAACGGTCTCAGGAGCAACATCCTCAGGGCTTCATCAACTAATCATTCTCTGAAATGTTACATATGAAGCGGACTTCTCTAAGAACCAATGATTCATATCAAGATGTGTAGACCTAATAACATACTCACATGAAAGTCTTCCCAAAGCTGGCACGACTGGTGGGCATAATCCAGAGTCTTCTACAAGATGTTCTCATCACCTCTACAAATGAGATACAATGCACTTCAGGCCATGGGTTTGCAAAAACGTACCAATGTGTGAGGAATGAGACAATGTTTCCTCAACAAAAGATGTTCGTCTATGTCTCTTCTATAACATACCAAAAGGGTGCATCAATCGGACATACGAGCTGAAAGATATGGCCTTTACCGTCAGGTCTACGAAATCTGAAAAATTTGTACGGGATTACAAATTACAAATGTGCACGCTTCGTTGGATGACCTCTACAACTCCAAATTGAGTTATTCTTGTCTCATTGGACAACTCAGTCTCTTAGATTCAAAAGTTGGGGTCAAGCATCAAATGCCGACGTCGTATGAGGTTCCTACAGCTTCCAGAGCGTACAACATGCATGCAGCAATTCTTAGACGGGATTCATAACTTCCACAGTCGATCGGTGTCCACCAAGTCTTTTCGCTAAGTCCTTCATCAAGGTACCTCCAACTTCGAAAACCTGGGTCTTTACATCAATTTTTCTACCTGGTTCCTCTATCCAAGTCTTGCCAGAAGAAGAGGAAACGAAAAGGGGAGATTTAACAAAATACTGGGGACTGACGATCCACTGATCATGACGAACAGTTTTACAGTCCAAGACTCGTGACACCAGACTCTCATGTGCTAATCATTCATCATAAAATCAATGCTACCACCGGGACATGAAACCATGGTCATTACATCATCCTGTCTCGAGAGCAACCTCAGCTACGGTCTCGTGACCAGGGTTTCAGAAGTGATGTTCTACGACTGACAGAAGCAAGATGGCGCTGCAAGCACCATGCACATGTATCAATCAAAGGGTCCTGATCTCAAAGGAATCAATGACATTAAAAGCCTTCAACAACCGTTCAAGACACAAGCGAATGGTCTAAAGACACAACATGAATGTTTTACAACAAACTCGTCTGAGATGATTTTACACTGCCCTGTACAAACCGACGAGCTGGGAGCAATTGGTGAAGAATTTGTGGATGGGTCGTACACCATTCTCTTCATATGGATGTCCTTTTCAACATTTCCAAAATTCAAAGCAATTGAAGAAACGAGCAAAGAGTTGTGGCCAAAACATTGGACCACATGCAAGCTGAAAATTTTCTGAAGGTCTCCTGGAAGTTTACTGTTTCGTCGATTTCGGATCCTAAACATGCTCGGAACCCAAAAAGCTTCGTTTCTAAAGTTTGGAAATTTCCTGGGCATGAGGATACATGGGTAGACCGAGAAAATCCAACATCGAACGAAGATTCTACAACAATTTCAATGAATACCTAATTTCTGAATTTTCTGATGACGAATTATGGCGAAATTCTTCGTTCATCCACATCTGAATCAGAAGCTACACCATCAACACAAATCCGAACTTCATCTTCAGCCGATAGTCTCATTTGCTGAAGTCGGCGGTGCTTATGCTGATAAGGGACGACTCACAGATGATCTAGAGGCATACAAAGTACCAGCTTTCCAGCGTGTCTGAAAGGTTGATTCATCCCAGGATGAACATCTCTGCAAACGTCTTCATGTTTGACTTGATATTTCTGGAGTGTTCGCCAGAAGATCCAGAAGGGTGGTTGTAACCAGAAGTCACCACTATCTGAGGCGAAATACATGGAGTCATGGATATACCAACAACAAGCACGCGCTGAAACGGTAACAATCCAAATCTTACCTATTTACAATTTCACTAGCTGTAGTGATTATAACGTCAAAATTTCGAAAATTTGCTCGTTCCTTCAAACCTGCAAAGTCGAGAAAAATTCATTATTCAAAATCATGACTTGATTTCATCAAACCGTGAACAACCCACGTGAATTTTAACATTCACTGGTTTTTCAAAAATTGGACAGACGTCCATTTTACAATTGTGAAAACTCACATACAAACATTATTTCATCATATATAATTGTCTACTTTCAACAGTTGTTCAAAATCAATACATGATTTTACAAAATATATAAATATTTAACGTCAAACTCACGTAAATTTGAAAAACGATGTCTATATATTTTGCTCCCTCACACGAGCATCTGTCTTTGAAGCGAGAGTATATTTTCAAAGATTTCTGAAAGCTCGAAGATAAAATTTTCATGAAAGCTCATAAATAAAATTTTATTACTAACAGACGCAAGTCTATTAAAAAAAAAAAAATTTCTCTCGTACGAGCATTCACCTTTGAAACGAGAGTTTATTCCACTTTGTGAAATCTCACATATTTAAAAAAGAATAAAATTTGTTTTTCGTGAAAGCTCATAGACAAAATTTTATCATTAGACTCAGGTCTATCTTGTTTGTTTCTTAAACTAACGAACGAACGTCCGTGGATTCCCTTTCTTGGTCCCGGACCCGTGAATCCTAAATCGACCAAGGTTCCACCATCGAATCAGCGATTCTACACCAATTTATGCTCACTGGATGATGCTCTATTATTCCAATGGGGTTCCGCTCAAACCATGGTTTTCTCATTCAGTCGAAATACGGTAATGTCTTATCTTATAACTAAGTTCAATTACTTATTTTTGTCTGTACCTGGAAAATCACCATTCAATGCTGACTGAGGAACATGACTGTTCCTCACTAAGAAGGGGACTTAATGTAGATGGTGGATTTTCGACAAAGGGTAAAATTGTAAAAGTATACTCCGGATCCGGCAATCGGATGAGTATTGAGACCCACGTCTCTCATTAAAGAGTGAAAGCTCATAAAATCTCTGACTGAGAAGGTTGTCTCTCAGAGTACGTGTGGATGTGTAGTCTCTCAGCTGAGACCACGGCACATCTCATGAATACTGAGCAATTTCAGTAATTACTCCGGATCCGGCAATCGGATGAGTATTGAGGCTCGTTTCTCTCAATAAAGCATGAAAGCTCATGCCATAAAACCTCTGATCGAGAAAGTCTCTCAGGGAAGGTGTAGATGTGTAGTCTCCCGGCTGAGGCCATGGCACATCTCGTGAATACTGAGCAATTTCAGTAATTACTTCGGATTCGGCAACCGGATGAGTATTGAGGATCATGTCTCTCATTAAAGCATGAAAGATCATTCCATAAATCTCTGATTGAGAAGGCTGTCTCTCAGATTACGTGTAGATGTGTAGTCTCTCAGCTGAGACCACGACATATCTCACGAAAACTGAGCAATTTCAGTAAATACTCCAGATCCGGCAATCGGATGAGTATCGAGACTCATGTCTCTGTGCATGAAAGCTCATGCCACCTCTAATGGAGAAAGTCTCTCAGAGAAGATGAAGATGTGCAGTCTCTCGGCTGAGGCCACGACACATCTCATACTGTATAGAATCGAAAGATTGGGCGGCTCCTAGACAACATGTCTGCTAGTATAGAGCGACAACATCTTCGGGATGTAACCAGATTTTCCCCGACTATGCAAGAGGAATATGACACTCCAGCAAGTTCATATTGCTCAACCCTCAGATAATTAATGCTCCTAGACATGAAGCCCTTCTAGTACAGAGCCAACAATTTATTATCTTAAATCGTCTGAATATACAGCAATATTCTACGAGCCATCGTCTGAATATCCAGCAATATTCTACGAGTCATCAATTAATCGCCTGAATATTCAGCAATATTCTACGATTCCTCGTTATATTTCGTTACTTCAATATGTGGTTCTTCCCAGCAGAATTCCACAGGTTAGTAATAAATATTCAACGAAACAGGCATCTGGGCATCGAATAAGCCGTGACAAAATGGTGCAAGTGTAATTAGCAGATAATAGACAGACCAGCATTTTGAATGCACGAACGAGCATTTTAAAAATACGAACGAACGAGGAACCTATGCAAATATAGGAAGGGAAAATATTAATAATAAAATATTAAACAAAAGCGCCAGGGGACTAGGCTCACCAGCCGGCCAGTCATGCCGTGACTAGTCCCACGCCCAATTTATATTTTACCATATTTTTACTATTTTCACGATCTCATGAAAATCCTCTTGTTCGAGCAAATTTCCTTTATTTCGAAGAAATTATCTAAATCACATGATATTATCAAAAAATAATAAAATTAGGGAAAGGTGTCGCGGGACCGCCAGCCGGCCGGTCATGCCTTGGCCGCGGCCGGTCCCACACCTCACGTCCCATTATTTTATTATTCCTTCTCAAATTATGAAAATTCCTTGATTTTATGAATTTTCCCTAAAATTACCTAATTTCATGTATTTTCTCTAAAATCATGGAAAATATTAAAAAAATTAGGAAAACTTGTGGGACCGGGCACTAGCCGGTCGGCCATGCCCTAACCGGTCCCACGCGCCCATTATTTTATTATTATTTGGTGTTTGGTTTCCTGATTTCATGAAAACTCCCTTATTTCAACAAAATATCTTGGTTTTCAACAAATCCCTTTGATTTTATGAAAAATTATCTAAAATCATCAAAATTACATAAAATTGGGAAGAGTGCCTTGGGGACCGCGCCCATTGGCCGGCCGGCCATGCCACGGCCATTGCCGGTCCCACACTCCCATTCCATATTTTATATTTTAATTTATGTCTCTCATCTCATGGAAGTTCCCTAATTTCGCCAAACTCTCCAGTTTCATGGAATTTCCCTTAAATCAGAGAAAAATACATAAAATCACATAAAACTGGGAAAAGCATGTGGGACCGCGTGTCATCCGGACGGCCATGCCCTAGTCGTGGCTGGTCCCACACCTTGTGATTCGTTGTTTATTTATTATTTTCATCATCTCATGTATTTTTGCCGGTTTCAGCAAAATCATGGATTTTGCATATTTTCTCCAAATGTTGCTCAAACGTGCATCAGAAAATATCAAAATTCTCAGGACTGAAGCACGAACACTATGGTAACACGGGCACATCCCCTTGACCGACCAAGGGTGACCCTGAGGCTTGCAAACATCTGGTCCCGCATGTTTTAATGATTTTAACCTAATTTGCTCAGTTGCTCATATTAGGTTCGAACTCTTTCCAAACAATTGGAAGTTCGCTCAAACGACCATCTACTGGTCCCACTACCATCAAGAGACGGTCTCATGACCTCTTGGTCGGCCCCTCATATTTTCTACATCAAGTTTTATAATTTGTTGCTCACACGAGCATTATTTCAGTAAATGATTAAACCAGCATTTAATCATTCTTTTACCAACTGGTCCTCAAGAGACTTTGGTATTTTTTTGCTCATTCGAGCATCTGGGCGTTATATGGTGAACCCGTCATCCCATGTAGCCGGTCCCGTGTTGATTTGCAATAAATCATCATTTCGGTAAAATTAGGGTTTTGAATCCAGAGCTCTGCAGAAACGTGATTCTGTGCAGATTCGAACACTCTGATAATTTTATGTTGATTCCATGATTGATATTCATATTTATTTTCCTCGACCCAGCAGTCAGTAACTTAAATTAATATTTTATTTGGTCCAGCTACCAACAATTCATCAAAAGAACAATATTTGGTCGAACTAGCAATATTCGCTCGAACCGGCAATATTTATTCAATTAAAAATATTCACTCAGACTAGCAATATTTGCTCAAATAAAATAATATTGGTTCAACTACCAATATTCAACAATTTAGCAACACAGGTTTGCTCGTCTTAGGTTATAATGATACCTCGTCTCAGCAGACACATTAAATTCATGAGTTTCGAAACATTTGCTAATCATGTTCAACTCAGCGCTACATGGACTCATCGTCCCATAAAGTCAGCAACTGACTCCACAATCACGAGATTTCAATCGTGTCACATGGGGGGATATTAACTAGGGTTTTGGTCTGGCGGTCTACGAAACGTGTGTTCACCCACGACGAGGATGTGATCAAGTCGTGCAATTAGTTGGAAGAGTCATCAAAGTAGTGGGTGGAAAGTTAACCAAGTCTCTGCACGATGAGTAATTGGTTTTAACACGATTTCCCCATTTCCCACTCTCTGATTCCAGCAACTGTCACACTTCATGGGATCATGGTGTTTTCAACTCCGGCATTATAAAATGTCTCTGAATCCTGATTGAAGAAACGAAGTTTTCGAACACTCGAACAACATTCGCCAAGACGAGCAATTTCTCATCAAAGTTCATGCAGACAATCTTTCGTCTATACGAACTCACAGAAATTACTCTCAATTGAGCAAAATTCAATCATTCAGAGAATTTTCACGCTGAATTCACAACACACCTAGAATCTCAGATCACCATTGATCTCACGCATTTCTCATCTTCCCTCCCACAGATCAACCCATCCTCCCTTGTGACCGAATTGACTCTGAATCGGCCATTGTTCTTGGTTTAGGACGGGGTCTTACAGATTGATCTCTTGAACTTAAAGCACTCCCTTCTTGAAGTGCATCTGTGTAAGGTTCAACATTTATCTCGGCTCAAGGAGTCTCCACACAGTCGACTCTTCAATTCCCTAAAATCCAGCAAATCGTTTTTCCCCATCCACAGGTGGATATTGATTGCTTTGTAACGAAGGCAAAACCCTGATTTGAAAGACTATATAAGGGGACATTTAGCAACTCCGCAAAACTAATCCCCACACCTTACCTGTGCTACTAGTTTGCGTGCTAGAGTCGGTTCTCCTTTAACCTTTGGTTTTCTTGTTCTAAAACCAGGTTAACGACTTGAAGACTTCATTGGGATTGTGAAGCCAGACCGATACTGTAGTTGCAGGAAATCCTACAACACACCCCTTGTATTATCATGACTATGATTTCTAGATCTAAACTTATTTGATATGAAAATAAAGATAAATATAATGAAAATAGAAAATAAGACACAAGATTTACGTGGTTCGATCAATATGATCTACATCCACGGGGTTAGGGATCTTCACTATGATTGTTGAATTACATATGAATTACATTGAGACTCCATTAATAAGTATTTGGAGCTCTCTCTCTCTCTCTGGTTTTTGGGGAAGAATAAGAGGATAATACTAATACAAGTTACTTTTCTTTCTCCTACCTTTCTCTTTATATAGGATGCTACCTAGTAGATGACAGCTCATATACAGCTAAGATTTCCCCTAATTTCGGATCTGGCTTGCGATGATATCGCAAGCTTACAAATATTAATTTCGCAGATCTTCTAATCTTCGCAAAGTTATAACATTTTTCTTATGTTTAAGCTAATATCACCTATTGTGTCGTTTTTCAAAGTGCTCTACGACATTTTTGTAATGCGTTGTTAAGAATTTCGCGAGCGTATCGTTGTCGCGAAATTCTGATCCTACATCTTGCCTCTTTTTTCTTGAATATTGCTTGAAGAGCGATCTTCAGGAAAAAATCCATTGTTGTAGTTGTTGGAGAGAGATACGTGTTGTTGGAGTAGTCTTTGATCTTTTTTGATGAAGGAACGAGCGAAATAATAATGGACTTGAAAAGTACGTACTTGCCTCTATTCTTTTGTGAAGTTCCGGAGCGTTGCGAAGTAAATAAGAAGTATCATCTCTTGAAGTATGCGAAGTATGAAGTATCCTTGAAGAAGTATAAGAAGTACTCAATCCTCGAAATATATAAGAAGTATGAAGTATGAAGTATCCTTTGAGAAGTATAAGAAGTATGAAGTATCCTTTGAGAAGTATAAGAAGTATTCGTCCTTGAAATATATAAGAAGTATGAAGTATCCTTTGAGAAGTATAAGAAATATCCATCCTTGATTGCGAATAAGAAGTATTGCGAAATTATACTCCACATTCTCTGCCTCATGCAATGCTGTAATGCAAATAAGAATTTAGATTAGTATTCAACATTTCTTTTATCAAAAATTTTCATTTAATTGCAAGTTCAAATCGTTTTTCTTTGTTTTGATTTCCTTTGTATAACTTGTTTCGTCTCATCCGATAAACATCTTTCATGGAAATGATCCTAATGAGGTCTTATGCATCCTGTTGATGGAAGGTCTTATTTTGCCTCCTACTACTCTCCATGTCAGATATCATTCTCATTTGAAACAAAGCAAATTTTCAAGAGAAATATATAAATTGATATGTGCGAGATTTTTCTCGGTTTCTTTTGTAATTGTGGAATCTTTGTAATTCTGAAATTTCTGTAATTCTACGATTATATCGCCTTTTGTAAATAAAATCAAAAATCTTTTATTTTCTTTAAAAGTAAAATGTTCAAGGAATTATGTGATTCACTGTTGTTGTCAATCTCGCGCGAAAAATACGTTGCATGAAGTATAAATGTCGCTTAGCAAAAATAGATGCGAGAGGCAAGAATTGAACCCACAACCTGCTACTTGCATATTCTCACACCATACCAACTGTGCTAAGCCTCTCTTGCGAAATAATCAAAGTTCTTGCGAAGTAATCAAATTCCAACTGTGTGAGAGACAATTCTGTATAAATTTCGCGTAACAAAAATAAACATGCGAGAAGCAAGAATTGATCCCGCGGCCTGCTGCTTGCATTCATGCCTCCTGACCAACTGTGCAAGCTTCTTCTTTGCGAAATATCTCTGCAAAATTATCATCAACTCTCTTCTGTGCGAAATAATCAAAGAAATATCTGTGCGAAAAAATACGCATGTGTTAGGACTTGATCACACGACCATGAACTCATTAACTTCTCAGATGACCAATTGTGCTGCCTCTTGTTTGCGAAATAATGAAACAATATTGCGAAATTATTCATTTTTCGCTCTCTGTAAAAAAGAAAAAAACTATGTTCGCAGGCGAATTCGAACTTGCGACCACGAACGCACATACTGCTCTCTGGACCAATTGTGCAAGAACTTCTCTGCAAAATTAACGCATAACTTTTTTCCTTATTCTTTTATTCTCCCATGCAAATGAGAAGAAAATGAAAAATATGTGTCTCTGCGAATTCGAACCCGTGACCTATTTGTTGTTCGCTCAGCCTTGAACCATCTGTGCAAATTTTCTGTTTCTGATTGAAATTGCAGCATCTGCCTCTTATCTTTTCTTCGTCCTTCCTTAACTTCTTTCACATTTGCCTTATTCTCCTGAACATGAAAATCTTCCACTGAAACTTTCATTTTCTCCTTAAATTTCACCACAACAACTAATTTTTTCTCTCACTCTTTTCATGTCTTTGAATTGTTGATGATGTTTACTCCCTGAAAGTGTGATTTCTTCCATGAAATTTCCATTTTTGAACTTAAACTTTGTAGATCTAGAAAAATATGAACAATAACTAATCTTCATGGAAATTTTTTGAACCAACAAGCTACAGGAGGGATAAATCCTTTACTCCTCCCTGTTTCTAGCGCCAAAAATGTAGTTGCAGGAAATCCTACAACATACCCCTTGTATTATCATGACTATGATTTCTAGATCTAAACTTATTTGATATGAAAATAAAGATAAAGATAATGAAAATAGAAAATAAGACATAAGATTTACGTGGTTCGATCAATATGATCTACATCCACGGGGTTAGGGATCTTCACTATGATTGTTGAATTACATATGAATTACATTGAGACTCCATTAATAAGTATTTGGAGCTCTCTCTCTGGTTTTTGGGGAAGAATAAGAGGATAATACTAATACAAGTTACTTTTCTCTCTCCTACCTTTCTCTTTATATAGGATGCTACCTAGTAGATGACAACTCATATACAGCTAAGATTTACCCTAATTTCGGATCTGGCTTGCGATGATATCGCAAGCTTATAAATGTTAATTTCGCAGATCTTCTAATCTTCGCAAAGTTATTACATTTTTCTTATGTTTAAGCTAATATCACCTATTGTGTCGTTTCTCAAAGTGCTATGCGACATTTTTGTAATGCGTTGTTAAGAATTCCGCGAGTGTATCGTTGTCGCGAAATTCTGATCCTACATATACTACTTTTATCGTAGTTGTGTGATCTGATCTTGCATCTTCTATCATAGTAGTACAATCATATTGATTGTCTAGAGATTGTTTGATTTCTCCGATAGGCAAGATATAAAAAGTAATCACAAACATCTTCGTCTCATTGTTTGTGATTCCACGACATCTTGTTTCGCTACCATACGATTAAGATTGTTGTGAGGTGATTGATTAATCTAGGCTGTTCTTCGGGAATATAAGACCGGATTATCAATTGGTTCCTGTTCACCGTGATTATTATCAAAAGACGGAACAAAAACTTTAGGGGTTTTCTGTGGGAGACAGATTGATCCTTTGATAGACTTGTCTGTGTGAGACAGATTTGTTTATTGTTAAAGCCTGCGATTTTGGGTCGTAGCAACTCTTAGTTGTGGGTGAGATCAGCTAAGGGAATCAAGTGCGCAGTATCCTGCTGGGATCAGAGGCGTAGGGAGTAGAACTGTACCTTGGATCAGTGGGAGACTGATTGGGGTTCAACTAGTCCAGTCTGAAGTTAGATTGGAGTAGGCTAGTGTCTGTAGCGGCTTAATACAGTGTGTATTCAATCTGGACTAGGTCCCGGGGTTTTTCTGCATTTTCGGTTTCCTCGTTAACAAAATTTCTGGTGTCTGTGTTATTTCAGTTTCCACATTATATTGTTTATCTTTATAATTGAAATAATACAGGTTGTGCGTGTAGATCATCAATTGGTATAATCCAACCTTTGGTTGTTTGATTGTCATTGATTGATCCTTGGATATTGGTCTTTGGTATCGTCCAAGTTATTCCTTGTGTTTGATTAGGACTCGCTGATTTCTATTAGCTTGAGTAAATCAAAACAAGAGAGAGATATTAACTCCTTGAGATACTTTTACCTAAATTGAGTCTGACTATCTAGTTGATTCTCTAGAAATTTTCGGAGTTAGTCCATACAAATTGCTAAGCGAAATATTGGGTGGTGTTGTTAGACCCCCGCTTTTTCAATTGGTATCAGAGCAGGCAAACACGTTCAAAACCTTACAAGTCTGTGTTTATAACGATCTGAGTCTATGAACAGAGGTGCTATCTCGATTAACGCACCACCAGCCTTCGATGACTCTAATTACCTATGGTTAAAAATTGCTATGCGAGCTTTTCTCCAAGCACGTGATTTTCAATCATGGGTATATGTTGTTAATGGCTATAATGCTCCCGTTGTGGCAGTTGGAGATGAAAGTGTTCCCAAACCTATTGGTGAATATACTCCTGCTGAGATAAATGCTGCAAAGCAAAATTCCGACGGTTTGAATGCTATTATACATGCCATTACCCCAAATCTTCAGCACCATGTGTCTAATTGCACTCGTTCTAAATATGCTTGGGATATCTTAGAAACCGTATTTGAAGGTAACTCCAGTGAAAAGAAAGCTAGGATTCAAAACCTTAATTCCTATTGGGAGAACCTTCGTATGGCAGATGAAGATACATTTGATGAGTTTAATCGCAGAGTGTCTGAAATTGTTAATGCATCTTTTGCATTGGGTAAGACTATTCCTGGAAAGGACATTGTGATGAAAATTTTCAGATCGCTGTCATCTAGATACGAGTCTAAGAAGCATGCCATCGTTGAGGGAAATAACCTTGATAATCTTTCCAGAAATACCTTGGTTGGAAAGCTAAAGAACTTTGATCATGAGCATATATCCAAAATCAGTAAGGATATTGCCTTCATAGCACACATGAACACTAAATTACTTGATAAGAGTAAAAGTGTCTATGTCTCTGAGGATGATCAGTCTGAGGGTGATTTTTCGGATGAAGATCTTGACAAATCAGTCTCCTTGATCACAAGACAGTTTAGAGATCTTCTATTGAAGAGAAGTAAACGGTTTTCAAGAGACAAATCTAAGTCGTCAGATAAACCTCGCAATCACATTCCTCGTAAAAACAGGGACGCTGACGAGGCCGATGACGAGGATATGCCACAGTGCTTTAAGTGTAAAGATTTTGGTCATTTTGAAAATGAGTGCCCAAATCGTAGAAAGTACACTGGGAACAAAGGTCTTGCTGTAACACTTGATGAGATGTCTGAGATGTATGATTCTGATGAAGACAGGAAATCAAGTGTCGGTCTTCTATGTGAAAACATTGATTTTGATAAATGTTGAAATACATATATCAATCTTGATAGTTTCCGTGAAGAAGAGAACCCAATCAAGTTGGAAGATTCAATTGACCCATCCTTTGGAAACTCTGTCTGTGATGTTACAGGATCTACCTTGTGTTTAGCTGCAGTCGCACCACAGATGCCTGATTATTATCCAAGATTGACGTGCTCGTTTTGTTCTCAAAAGGGTCATAAACTATCAAGATGTTACAAGTACAAACATCAATTGAGACACGCCAACAAACTTCAGCGAAAAGCGAATCAATTAGCAAGGAAGCTTAAACTTGCTCAGAACACTGCTGAGGTATGTAAGATTTTATCTTCGTTTAAGAAGTCTGTTTCCAAAGACAAAACAAGACCATTTGAGAATAAAGTATGGTCAAATCGTTTTGATATACAGAGGTCAGAGGATTCCTCTCAAGAGGAAAATGGTGGACAAATCGTTGTTCACCACATCACAAATTAATTGTGTTGATTGGTAAATCTTGTCTCATGTGCCTGATCAAAAGAGACAAGGTTGTGAATGCACCAGAAATTTTGTTAACGAGGAAACTGCAAATGCAGAAAAATCCCGAGACATAGTCCAGATTTGAACACCACACTGTATTAAGCCGCTAAAGACACTAGCCTACTACAAAGCTAACTTAGGTCTGGAATGTAGTTGAACTCTAATCAATATCACACTGATTCAAGGTACAGTCGTGCTCCTTACGTCTCTGATCCCAGAAGGATACTATGCACTTGATTCCCTTAGCTGATCTCACCCACAACTAAGAGTTTCTACGACCCAAAGTCGAAGACTTGATAAACAAATTTGTATCACACAGAAAAGTCTAATGACCACAGATATACCTACGAGTTTTTGTTCCGTCTTTTGATAAATAAAGGTGAGTAGGAACCAATTGATAACCCAGACTTATATTCCCTAAGAGCAACCTAGAATTATCAATCACCTCACAATAATCTTAATTGATTAACGAAACAAGATATTGTGGAATCACAAACGATGAGACGAAGGTGTTCGTGACTAGTTTTCTATCTTTCCTATCGGAGATATAAATCTCAAGCCAATCTTACAATTGTACTCAATCACAATAGAAACAACAAGATCAAATCACGCAACTACAGAAAAAATAGTTGGGTCTGGCTTCACAATCCCAATGAAGTCTTTAAGTCGTTAACCTACAGGGTTTCGTGAAAAACCTAAGATTAAAGGAGAATTGACTCTAGCTTATACAACTAGTATACACAGGAGGTGTGGGGATTAGGTTTCTCAGTTGCTAGAGTTCTCCTTTATATAGATTTAAAATTAGGGTTTGCAATCTAAGTTACCTTGGTAACAAAGCATTCAATATTCACCGTTAGATGAAACCTGATTAGATTCAAGCTAAAATATTTTAACCGTTAGATCGAACTTTGCTTGTTATACACAAATGGAATGTAACTTCATTTAGGTTTGGGAAACCGTACCTAAACGTTTACACTTAGTCGGTTCAACAATAATTAACCAATGATTAGCCATATGAGCACTTTCATATCAACCTTATTCATCTTTAGCATAACTAGTTTAGAGAGTTGTTCAATTTCTTAGATCTTATAGAAGTATAGGAGACACAATCGAAGCAAAAATCGATTTTGATTCACTCGAATCAAATCATGAACATTATAGCCATGGTTTGCAAAGATTGCATTCCTTATCATATAAATGTTTTAGTTCATGAACAAACCGATTTTAGAAAGTAACCTACCTAAGTATGCAAACGGGTACGCGTAATTAAGTAACCAAATTGAGTTTGTTTTTCACTTTCAAACTCCTGCGGAAATTCACGGACGTGAAACTTCCACCAGTATGCTGATGAGTGCCAAATATTGTATATATTTATCCCTTTTTGTTGGCATTTAACTCATCTTTTGTGCATTAATTCTACATTTTATCCCATATTCTGTATTTTCATTGTTTTCAAGAATAAATATTTTTCTTACTTAATTTTGCATTTTTAGGTAATAAATAAAGTCGGATGACTTGCGGAGCAGAAAAGAGCAGAAAAGTAGTGAAAAGCCGGGAGGAATTACACAAGGAAGCCGCGAAGAATGTTGTGCACAAGACCTAAAGGCTAGAAATGGGCTCAAGAAGGAAGAATTGTTCTTAAAGAAGATATGGGCTTGGCATACCGGAGGCCCAAAACCCTTACCCAAACCCATTTTCTATATCCATACCCGCCTCCATTCTCAGCCGTTAGATCGGATCCATCTCATCATCCAATGGTCGCTTCTTCATCGTTCATCAAAATCTGAAGTCCCTGAAAAACACCATAGTACCTAAATTCCAAGCCTTCAGATTAGATCACATTTAGATCCTACGGTCGCTTCTTTGCCTGCGCATCAAACCTCGATACTTCCGCTTAACACTACAACACCTAACTCCATCTGGTGTCGTCAATTTTGTTGTATCTCATAATCCAACGGTCTCCACATACCTCTCCATCGTAGCCGTTCGATTCAATCTATATGGGATCATCCAACGCTCTTTACTTGATGTTCATCAAAACTCGCTACACCCGCTTCATACCGTAGAACCCGATACCCTATACCCAAACAAACACTTCCTTTCTCCCAAAACAGTCGAGCTTCTTCCCCTTCTCCCAAAATCAGTTGCAGAACCACCACCACCTCCATGCCCTGTCTCTGCAAACTGTCACTACCTCGCCTTCTCCACCACCATCACTTCTTCCCCGACCGTAGCAGATACCACCATCACGTCCCCTTCTTCTCTAGCCATCTATTACATCAACTTCTCAACCCGACAACCCTAGTTTAGAAGTTGATGAAATAGGTGAGGTTAGAGACAGAAATTGAAGCATGAGAGAGGAGCAGGAAGGTCAGAAAAAGCATGGGTCGAGCACAGGGGAGACAAATTCAGAAATCAGTGAGTTTAATTTGGAATTTAAAAATTAGGGTTTGCAAAATTGGGGATTTTCAATT